>NW_027441780.1:1357718-1507718 GCF_048569485.1 Anomaloglossus baeobatrachus | reverse complement strand
AAAATCAGGTGTAGAAATGTCTTTTATTTAACACGGTTTTAAGGACAGCAAACACAAGCCATTAAAAACATTTAAGCAGCATATGCGGACAATCTCCTGTTTTTTGTTTCGGCTCCCAGAATTTCTCTCCCTAAGGCCCGTTTCACACGTCAGTGAAAATCAGTGATGTTTTTCACTGGCGTGTAAAACACGCACATGTCCCTGCGTGTGCCGTGATTCACGGCACATGTGGGTTGTCTAAGTGCAATCCGTGCTCCGTTCTCTGTGGCCCGTGATTGCCCTTAGAAATCAACTCACCTGTGCCCGCTCCCGCTCTCCATGGTGCTGATCGCTCCCGCGGTGCAGCATCCGGCCGGCGCTGACCCCTGCAGCAGCTGCTTCCGGGTCGGCTGTGTCGTGCATCATTAATATGCGCGACAGTAATCAGCCGGCTTAGAAGCAGCAAGCTGCACGGGCTGCAGAGAGCGGGGTTGAAGCTGGGTGAGTAAAAATGTTTATTATTTTAAATGCACGTTTTTTTCTGGCACGTGTTTCACGGACCACACCACTGCGTGGTCCATGGGACATCAGTGATGCCAGAAAAAATGGACATGTCTCCGTGCGGCAATCACGCACACGCGGGTACGCCGCACGGAGACACATGCAGTGAAAAATCACTGACGTGTGAGCAGACCCATTCATTATAATGTGTCTGCGTATGTCAGTGATTCTGTACGTTTAAAAAAAAGCACAAACGTACCAGAATCACTGACGTGTGAAAGGGGCCTAACTTGATGAAAGAGTTTCAGATATATTCTCAATTAGCAAATTTCAAAATTAACTTCTCAAAATCGGAGGTTCTTAACATCAATCTGTCTTCCAGGGAAGTGGAGGAGTTGAAATCATCCTTTAGTTTTCGGTGGGCAGTTCAGTCTCTAAATTATCTGGGAATACGCCTTACCAGTGACTTGGGCCTCCTCTATGTCCATAATTTTCCACCTTTGCTAGCATCTATTAGGAAAGACTGTGACCGTTGGGGAAAATCTCTGTTCTCATGGTTTGGTAGAAATCAAATCTTTAAGATGAATATACTGCCCAGGCTCTTATACATTTTCCAAGCTCTCCCAATTAAAATTCCAACCGCATTCTTCCGGACACTTGAGTCAATTAAGTCATCATTTATATGGGCGGGCAAACCAGTACGCTTAAAGAGAACCACCCTATTTAGATCCAAACGCAGAGGCGGGATCGGGCTGCCGGACATGAAGCGTTACCATTTAGCAGGCCACCTCACCAGAGTAATTGATTGGTGCAGGAACGGTACACAGAAGGTGTGGGTTCAAATTGAACAGACTTTTTCTCAAATACCTCTAAATAAATTGCCTTGGGTGCTTCCGGAGGCTCCTGCGGAGCTGAAGTTACATCCAACTATTGGCCCTACGGTGACGTATTGCAATACGGGTCCGGTGCGTGCAGAATTGATCCCCCTTCACTCCCGCATGATGCCTATCTTGAGCCATCCCTCTTTTGAGCCGGGAAGAACGGACCCCATATTTCAGTTGTGGATACACAATGGGATAGATCGGGTAGAAGACTTGGGAGATCGGGATGGTTGGCCCTCGCTTGCCAATCTGGAGGCTAGACAAACCCCAGTCCCATTGGGACGCTGGAAATGTTTACAGCTGGCACATTTTCTCAGTAAAATTCCAAATAGGGCCTACTTCCAGCAGCCCAAGACACGATTTGAAATTATCTGTGGGGGAACAGGCCCGACTCGACACTCGTTATCCGCGGTATAATTTTTGTTATCCTCTCCTTCAGACCAACCTCCTCCATCATTTGTAGCGAAGTGGGAGAGTGACCTCGGCGTGAGCCTCTCCATTGACCAGTGGGAACGTATCTGTCTGCTGGCACACAGTTCATCCATTAGCTCCAGATTCCAGGAAGCCAGTTACAAATTGCTGTCCAGATAGTACAGGGTGCCATCTAGAATTCATGCCATTTTTCCATGGGTGGATCCTACTTGCTGGAGATGTGGTGTGGAGGAGGGTACTCTCTGCCACGTGTTTTGGGAATGCGAGGCGATCCAGCCGTTCTGGAAAGGTGTGTCTGATATCATCCGGTTGGTCACAGGAACCACTGAGGAAATGGGTCCAACCATCTTCCTGTTGCATCACTGCGAGACCCCACTAAAAACATACAAAGCATCCCTGAGGAGGTTCCTCATAATGGCAGCGAGACTATGTATCCCGGAGAGATGGAGATCTCAGACCCCCCCCCCCCACGGTGGCACAGTGGATCACTAAGGTCAATGACCTAAGGCATATGGAGGATCTGACCTCCTCACTGCATGACTCCTATATGAAATTCTGGGCCACCTGGCGGGGGTGGATGGACTTCCAACAAACAGGGGACTATAGAGAGCTGGTGGGAGACGGCACGGGAACCAACGAATCCGCAATTCTGTAAGTGTGCTGATAAACAGCGAGTATGAATGTCCGCCTACTCCCCCCCCCCTCTACCACCCACCCTTCTACCTTACCTCCTCCCGTCCCACTTCTTCCCTGCTCATCCTCTTATGCCTTTTCTATATTCTCTTCCTTTTTCTATCTTGTCTTCTTTTCTTCTTCTTTTTTCAAACGTGCGTATCTTAATATCTTAAGGCAGAATGTGCTTTTTCATTTAGAAAAATAAGAAAGAATAACCTTACGGGAACCTTGCATAGGTAGATGTTCGGGATTGGGCGTACGTCTTATATACCTTACCTAGTTGTGCATATGATTGGTCTCAATTTACTCTCTATTCTGAGCAGACTGATTATTGCAGACGGGCCGTTAGGTCCATGGACCTGTATTTTGTTGTTATGATGGTTTCTAAATAAATAAAGAATTAAAAAAAAAAAAACATTTAAAAGCTCGAAAGGGATTCCTGTGCAATATGCATCTCAGGAAGAGATACATGATCCCCCCCAATATATACAACAGTGGGTGTGCATACAACAGATATACAAAAACAGGTCCTCCAATAGAAAACGGGCTCAGGTTTACAAGCAATTCTAATGAGTCAAACATGACAAAAAATAAGGGCAAAAAACCCCAAAAGCACAACAGGCAATTAGCCAGCATCCTGCTATTACAATATAAAATCCTTGCTAATGATGTATGAAGAGTAAACGAACCTGGGCACATAGATAAATAAGCGAGTAAAGGATCAAAAACATACCCAGAAGAACTGTGTGCTACAGAGTCTATAATTAAGACTCGCAGTGCCTCGATGAACCTCTTGTTTATGTAGAGGAAAGATTAGTCAAGTTGGGAAAATATCTCAAGGAACCTAGTTGATGTGGAATGAGAAGGATGCGCTCTCCCTATGGTGACACATGCTGGTCTAACAGAAAAAACAGCCAAGTGTTACCGAGGAGAAGTATATATAGTTTACCCTCATAGTGTGCATTCCATAATGGGAAGAAAGGGAAAATGTCCGGGGAATGTGGGAAACCCCACGCGTATCACCACACGCCTGTGGCTTCGTCAGGGGTAGATGTGAGCACAAATAAGTGTTTTGTGTCCTCTTAAATACCAAAAATGAAAGTAAAATCAATTACCCGTCACCTTGGAGTGCAGAGCAGCCGTAAGCCGTGGCGTCCGGAAGTGTTGGAGTACGCATGCGTGCGTCAGCTGTACACTGTGAACAGTGTGCCAATTCGCACGCGCAGAATGTGGCTTGAGAAATACGGGGCTGCAAGATTCTTTCGCTGTTGGAGCCATCATACAGCACGCATGCGTCAGCTGCACACTATGAGCGGTGTGTCAGTGCGCATGCACAGAATGTAAATTGAAAGGTACGGCGCCGCAAGGTTTTTTCCACTGCTGGAGTCGTCATACAGCACGCATGCGCGGTATGGATATCAAGTCCCTATCTGCTGTGCAAATATCAAACCCACTATGGGTGTGTTCAATTACGACCATCAAACAATGCGCAAGCGCAATGCAGGTTGTTTTGTATCGCTGCTATTCCTAAATGTGGAAAATAATCAATTTCTTGACCGTTTTTATCATTATATACAGCACCAATCCAATAGGGATTCCGTAACTATGCTTTTGATTCTGTATATACGATTTAGATGTTATAGTATATAGGCGAATGCGCGAGATACAAAGAGTAAACTGGCCCGTTGATTTTTTAACCCTTATTGTGCCATTATATAGCGTACATGCACCAAACACTGTGATTTTGTCAAAGTACAGTACTATAATGTGGCATGCACATGCCAAGCACTTACTGATTATATCTACATAGGTACAGTTTTTCGGTATGTGTACCCATATATTTTTTCATCAAGCAAGCATATAACATATATTTTTAGTCCTATAGGGGCCAAGAAAGAGCACCTATTGATGAAATATCTTGTTTAGGTGGCGCACCTGTAATGTTGCCCAATAAAGTAAAATTTGTTATACCTATACATAAATAACTTGACCACACACACTCTCCCTGAGATGCAGATTGCACAGGAATCCCTTTCGGGCTTCTAAATGTTTTTAATGGCTTGTGTTTGCTGTCCTTAAATCCGTGTTAAATAAAAGACATTTCTACTTCTGATTTTTGGTGATCCCAATTATTTTTACACACCGCTTGTCTCGTTCTCAATTGTTTTTTACAAATTTTGGTGTGTTAATTGTTTTCGATCCCATTCGATATCTGTGGTGCCCTCAATAAATTGTGGTTTGTTGCAGAACAGTGGACACACTCTGAGGAGACCGGAGCAGTGGGGGAATGAGGAGAAGTGAGTATATTTGTGTATTTAATCAGGAGGACCAGAGGACTATGGGGAAGCATACTACTATATGGGGGATGCAAACTAGTATATGGGGGCTGCATATAACTATATGTTGGAGCACAATATTATATAGGGGCACACAATATGGTGGTGCACTATATGGGGGCTGCATACTAGTATGTGGCAGAATATAAGGGGTGCATACTCTTATATGGAGGAATATAAGGGGTGTGTACTACTATATGGAGGAATATAAGGGGTACATAATACTATATGGAGGAATATAAAGGGTGCATAATACTATATGAAGGATCCCTTATACATGGAATATAGGGCTGCATTATACATGGAGGACTATGGAGTTGCATAATCCAATATGAAGGACTATGGGGTGCATTATAATACATACAGGACTATGGGAGTTGCATATTATGAGGACTAATGGGGTTACCTTATACATGGACTATAGGGGTGCATTATATATGCGGGATTATGGGGCTGCATAATACAATATGAAGGACACCTTATACATGGAATGCGAGGGTGCATTATACATGGAGAACTATGGGGCTGCATAATACAATATGAAGGACTATGGGGCTTCTTTATAATACATGTAGGACTATGGGGGCTGCATTATATGAGGACTAGTGGCGTTACCTTATACATGTACCATAGGGTTGCATTAGAATACATGAAGGACAATGGGGTGAATAATACAATAGGAAAGACTATGGGGACTACATTATAATACATATAGGACTATGGGGATGCATTATAATATATGGAAAACAATGGGGTGCAGTATAATATACGGAGGACTATTGGATGCAGTATAATACATGGATGACTATGGGGTACAGTATAATATATGGAGTACTATGGGGTGAATTATACATAGATGACTATGGAGTTCATTATATATAGAGGACTTTGGGGGCTGCATTATAATACATGAAGGACTATGGGGAGTGCATTATACAGTAATACATGGAGTACTATGTGAGCTGCATTATAATATCTGCAGGATTATGGGGGCTGCATTATTATACATAGAGCCCTATGGGGTCTGCATTAGAATACATGGTGAGCTGTGGGGTGCATTATAATACATGCAGAACTATGGGGGCTGCATTATAATATATGAAGGCCTATGAGGGCTACCTTATACATGGACTATGGGGGTGCATTATAAAACATGGAGGACTATGGGGGTGCATTGTAATATATGGAGGACTATGAGGTGAATTATAATACATGGAGGACTATGGGAGTTGTATTATAATAATTGGGTCATTATGAGAGCTACCTTATACATGGAGAACTATGGGAAATGCATTATAATACAAGGAGGATTATGGGGTGCATTCTAATAAAATGAAGGGTTATGTGGGACCGAATATACTATATGGAAGGATATGTGGGGGCCATTATAGGATTTGGAGAACTATATATACGAGGGGGGACAAAGACATAAGCTTGGGATGGGAAAGTTTTGTGCTGATGGAAAGAGGCTCTTTTCCGCAGCACCCAGCTTTCCAATGCTCTGATATGGGAAAGCTGAGTGCTGAGGGAAAGAGCCAAGTGTCAGCATCATTATCCCATACCACGAGTGTCGGTGTCATTATCCCGTTCCCCCTGTGTATTGGGGGGGCCAGGTCCAAACTTCGCACTGGGGCCCATCAAACTCTAGTTACACCACTGCTCAGTACAAAAATGACTAGATCTCAGTTGTTGCACTGAGGTTCATGATTTTTGGGCACTGTACTGTCTATAAGGCCAGAGTCACACTGGCGTATGACTCGAGAAAACCGCACTCCGCTCGGATGACATCTGGATATACGCAAAGGCAAGTAATGGAGAAGATGGAGAGATTAATCCCTCCCTCTCCCCTGCACCTGTGATCCGATCACTGGATCGGATCACTGTATAATGACACTCGACTAAAGGGTGCTTTACACGCTGCAACATCAATAACACCAAAAACCACAATGCATATATAGGGGCTCTATTGCACAAAAACTATATGAACACCAAGAGAAAATATGCAAGCCAGAATGTATAATTCAATAAGCAACATCTTTATTAACAATAACAACCACATAACAATAATGGATCAGCCCAGGAGGGACGGATGTAAAAGTGGGACGCACCAGGCACTTGTAGTTATATAAGAAGGACTTACACAGATCAATAGAAAAAATGTGTTACCCTATGTCTATCAAAACTGCCAACCCTTATTTAAGGTAAGTATAAAAGTAATATACATCTAATTATAACAGGGATGCAGCAGAAAAATAGTCACAAAACCATATAACATTGTAACATTACCAAAAGTCCTAGTAGGTAGTGGTGCCACGGCCTCCCACAGCTACACTGACGCGCGTTTCGCACCTAAACGTGCTTCGTCCAGGAGTGATCTTTGCTAAAAAACATAGGCCTCTTTATAGGTAGGGAATCCCTCATACATATGGAACCAGTGTGTTGAATCAGAAGGCAATCGTGACGTAATATCCGGGAAGAACATGTGGTTCGTCTTAGTCTCCATAACAACGCATGGAAACAAACATTAGTTCGTAGCGGTCCCGTAACGTCACTTCCGGGAGCGTCATATCCACAGCAACCATCCGGGTCTCCATGAGAACATGCCAGACGTACATCCAATACGTTACTTCCGGGGGCGCGTCATCTACCCATTCCGGTTTCCATGGTGGAATATGTAAACATAGGAAGAAAAGCACGAGACGTCACTTCCGGAAAAGTATCACATGATGGTCCTGGTTTCCATGCAACGCAACTAACACTTCTCCGGACAGCCGGGTAATGTAACACCCTGACATTAAAGTGGAACTACAATAACATGGTATTCCCGATATTTATATTAACCCCTTAGTGACGGAGCTAATTTTCACCTTAATGACCAGACCAAATTTTGCAATTCTGACCAGTGTCACTTCATGAGGTTATAACTCTGGAACGCTTCAACGGATCCCGGTGATTCGGAGATTGTTTTTTCGTCACATATTGGACTTCATGTTAGTACCAAACTTAGGACAATATTTTTTATGTTTATTTATGAAAAAAATTGAATTTTGGCAAAAATGTTAAAAATTTAGCAATTTTCAACTTTTGAATTTTTATACTGTTAAACCAGAGATTTCTGTGACACAAAATAGTTAATAAATAACATTTCCCACATGTCTACTTTACATAAGCACAATTTTGGAAACAAAATTTTTTTTTGTTAGGAAGTTAGAAGAGTTCAAAGTTTATCAGCGATTTCTCATTTTTACATCAAAATTTACAAAACCATTTTTTTAGGGACCACATCACATTTGAAGTGACTTTGAGAGGCCTAGATGACAGAAAATACCCAAAAGTGACACCATTCTAAAAACTGCACCCCCCCAAAGTACTCAAAACCACATTCAAGAAGTTTATTAACCCTTCAGGTGCTTCACATGAACAAAAGCAATGTGGAATGAAAAAAAACAAAAATTATATTTTACCTAAAAATGTTGCTCTAACCCAAATTTATTCACTTTTAGAAGAAATAACACAACAAAATGGACCCCAAAACTTGTTCCCCACTTTCTTATGAACGCACCGATACCCCACATGTGGTCAGAAACCTCTGTTTGGACAAATGGGAGGGCTTGGAACAGAAGGAGCAATATTTGAATTTTGGAAAGCAAATTTGGCTGAAATAGATTGCGGGCACCATGTTGCATTTACAAGTCCGCTAAGGTACCTAAACAGCAGAAACCCCACACAAGTGACCCCATTTTGGAAACTAGACCTCTCAAGGCTTCTATCTAGGGGTATAGTGAGCATTTTGGATCCACAGGTACTTCACAGATTTTGTTAACGTTACGTTGTCATATTGATTAATAATTTTCTCAATAATGTTGCTTTAGCATCAATTTTCTCACTTTTTCAAGAGGTAATTCCAAAAATTTGACCTCAAGATTTGTTACCCACTTTTTTATGAGCGCGGTGATACCTCACATGTGGTCTGAAACCTTTGTTTGGACAAATGGGAGGGCTTGGAACGGAAGGAACAATATTTGAATTTTGGAAAGGAAATTTGGCTGAAAAAGATTGCGGGCACCATGTCGCATTTGGAGGTCCGCTAAGGTACCCAAACAGCAGAAACCCCACACAAGTGACCCCATTTTGGAAACTAGACCCCACAAGGAATTTATCTAGATGTTTGGTGAGTACCCTGAACCCTCAGGTGCTTCACAGAAGTTTATAATGTTGAGCTGTGAGAATAAAAAAAATACATTTTTACCACAAAATTGTTACTTCAACCAGGTAGCTTTTTTTTTTTACAAGTGTAAAAGGAAAAAATTCAGCATAAGATTTATTGTGCAATTTCTCCTGAGTATGCTGATACCTTATGTGTGATGAAAATCAACTGTTTGGGTGCACATCAGGGCTCGGAAGGGAAGGAGCGCCATTTGACTGCACAATTGGCTGGAATCATTAGCGGACGCTATGTTGCATTTGGAAAGCCCCTAAGATGCCTAAACAGTGGAGGTCCCCCACAAGTGACCCCATTCTGGAAACAAGACACCTCAAGGATTTTATCTTGGTGTATAGTGAGCAGTTTGAATCCAAGAGTACTTAACAGAATTTAATAAGCTTAGGTTGCCATATTGAAAATTTTCATTTTTTTCACAAAAATGTTGCTTTAGCATCAAATTTCTTACTTTTTCAAGAGGCAACAACAAACTGTGGACCCAACAGGTTGTTATCCAATGTCTTATGAGCACAGGGATACCCCAAATGTGGCCAAAAACCTCTGTTTGGATAAATGGGAGGGCTTGGAATGGAAGGAGCACCATTTGAATTCTGGAAAAGTTGAAATAAATTGCAGGCACCATGTCACATTTGCAGGGCCCCTTGGGTACCTATACAGCAGAAACCCCCCACAAGTGACCCCATATTGGAAACTGGATTTTATTCAGGAGTATAGTAAGCATTTTGAATCCACAGGTACTTAACAAATTTCTCACTTTTAGGCTATGTGGCCATGATCCAGCGACACGGTGTCTAGTACTCAGTGTCAGCCTTCCTGCAGAGATCTGAGTATTGTCCACAGGAGAACGCAGCTGCCCATGCCCACTATTTGGGCTCAGGCTGCCGTGGAGCTCTATGCTACCTGCAGAGAACACTCTTGTCTCCGCAGCATAAATTGACATGCTGAGGCTCGGGAAGCTGCACCACAGGTCGGTTTATGCTGTGGAGAAGAGAAGCACAGTGGGTACGGGATTTCTAAAAATCCTTCCACTGTGCTTCTACTGCACAACGCAGCGCTATGGACGCAGGGAAAACACTATGCGCCCAAAACGCTGCAAACCCTGATTGTGGGCACACAGCCTAAAATGCTACAATGGATGAATGGATAGATGTCAAACATATATAACGTCCCACCCCCCTGCATATTCTAAGCTGGCGCCCTTTAGTGCCTGTCATGTGGCACTAAAGGTTGCCTAGCCTTGTATTTAGCCCCCCCAAAAAATTAATAATTAAAATAAACGACGTGAGGTCCCCCCTATTTTTGATAGCCAGCTAGGGTAAAGCAGACAGCTGTAGCCTGCAAACTACATCTGACAGCTTCACCTTGGCTGGTGATCAATTTGAAGGGCTCCCCAGGCGTTTGTTTTTTTTTAAAAAAATGTGGGGTCCCCCCCAAATTAGATCACCAGCCAAGGTGAAGTGTACAGCTGGGTTCTGGTATTCTCAGGGTGGGAAGAGCCATGGTTATTGGACTCTTCCCAGCCTAAAAATAGCAGGCTGCAGCCGCCCCAGAAGTGGAGCATGCATTAGATGCGCCAATCGTGGCGCTTCGCCCCAGCTCATCCCGCGCCCTGGTGCGGTGGCAAATGGGGTAATATACAGGGTTGATACCAGCTGTAATGTCAGCTGGCATCAAGCCCTGGGGTTAGTGATGTCACGGCATCTAAACAGATACCCGACATCACTAACCCAGTCCGTAATAGAAAAAAATAAAGACAAAAAAAAAATTTATTTGAAAAACCACTCCCCGAAACATTCCCTCTTTCACAAATTCCGGTTGCTGTAATCCATTTTGGAGGTCCCACGACGACTCTGGACCTTCTAGAATATGGGGGGCACGTTCAGGGAACGTATCCCCCATTTTCTGGAAGAGCAAGCTCTCCATGAGCAGTGTGGGTGCAGTAATCTGAGAAAGCTGCACTCACACTGCCCCGGTCCAACCTAGGGCAGAGTGACCTGCAGTAACCTCATTCCAGAATATGAGGGGCACGCTCACAGAACATACCCCCCATTTTCTAGAACAGCAGGCTCTCCATGTGAGGAGTGTGGCTGCAGATTACTGCACTCACTCTCCCCCGGTCCACAGTACAGCAGCATGTGCAGCAGCGAGGTCAGCGTCCCTGCTTGCAAGGATCCAGCTGACAGCCGCTGTCTGCACAATGCACATGCGCCGCCAGCTTTCCAGAAGAAGGCGGAGTGATCGCGGGACGGAGCAGCAGCCAGGTAACGGGGAAGACCGGGGGCGGGGGCTGGGGCTGACGGTGGGAGACCTGGCGGGACCTGGGGACAACTTTTCTGTCGCATGCGGCAGAAAGAGCAGGATGAATGCGGCCGCGCGCTACTGTGCGCTGCGCGCCGCCATCTTGCATGCTCCGAAGGGGGGTGGTGATTGCTCTGGAGAATCGGAGGAGGCTCCGGGGGACCAGACAGCTCCGGTGTATCGGAGGAGGGGTCAGGGGGAGGACATTTCCCTGCGATCTGAAATGTTTGATCATTTCAGATCGGAGGGAAATGAATGCAGAGGCGGCGGCAGCGGCAATTTTTGGCGCCATCCTGAATGCTCCGGAAGGGGGCTCTGGAGAACCGGAGGGTGCTCCGGGGGACCAGATGGCTCCGGTGTACCGGTGGAGGGCTCAGGGGTAACACATTTCCCTATGGATCTGAAATGTTTGATCATTTCAGATCGGAGGGAAATGAATGCAGAGCCGGCGGCGTCGGCAGTTTTCGGCGCGCGTCGGCGCCATTTTGGATGTTCCGGAGGGGAAGGGGGGGGTGAGGGTTTATTTCTCTGGTACCGGGGGCTTTGGGGGCACTAGGGGCTTATATTTCTTTCTCATCTGACATGTTTGATCATGTCAGATGAGAAAGAAATCAGTATTATTGCCATTTTTTTTTTTTTTATATGTGTACGTCGGTATACGGTGTATACCGGCGATCACATTATTGGGGTCCAAAAAAAACACCCCGATTCATAATCTTGGGGGTCTCAGCTACCTCCGGTAGCTGAAACCCCCGAGATTTTCCATCACTGGGGGGCGCTACAAGCATTTTCCGGTCTGACATCTCAAAGCGTCGGAACAGAATAAGTACCTTGTTTTTCCGACGTCTTGAGACGTTAGGCCGTCGCTATGGGGTTAATTAATACAGAACATGCTGTTTCCTGATTTTATACACAGCAACCATATAAATGAAAAAAATAATAAATAAATAAATGCACGAACAACATAATCACACAATTAATGTACTATCCATATATTCAAAATTTAGTAAAAAAGAAATAATGATTAAATGAGCACTTTTTCTAAGATAAATAATAATAAACCAAAAAGTAAGTGTATGAATGTCACCCACATCCGTCCGGAGAGGTCTCGGGCAGGTGGAGGAGACATAATCAATATAAATAAAGTGCAGCTGTGAAAAAATATTATTAAATATAAATTCATAAATAAAATATATAATTTAAACCTTATTTATATTTTTTATATATATATAATATATCAAAATATTCATTAATATCTTCAAAAAACACACAAAGACCCAAGAAAAGGAACCGTGACAAAACAGGTGAAAAAGAGGTGAGTGGTGTAGTGAAGAAATAAAAATAAGAAGAAAGTGAGAGAAACCTGAAGATAAAAAATGTATATGGTTAATATCCAATTAATAATCATATTCATAAACAATGAAATATCTCTAACACTAGGGGTATATACAGTGCCTAAAAGTAGTCTTCAACCCCCTGCAGATTTAGCAGGTTTGATAAGATGCAAATAAGTTAGAGCCTGCAAACTTCAAACAAGAGCAGGATTTATTAACAGATGCATAAATCTTACAAACCAACAAGTTATGTTGCTCAGTTAAATTTTAATAAATTTTCAACATAAAAGTGTGGGTCAATTATTATTCAACCCCTAGGTTTAATATTTTGTGGAATAACCCTTGTTTGCAATTACAGCTAATAATCGTCTTTTATAAGACCTGATCAGGCCGGCACAGGTCTCTGGAGTTATCTTGGCCCACTCCTCCATGCAGATCTTCTCCAAGTTATCTAGGTTCTTTGGGTGTCTCATGTGGACTTTAATCTTGAGCTCCTTCCACAAGTTTTCAATTGGGTTAAGGTCAGGAGACTGACTAGGCCACTGCAACACCTTGATTTTTTCCCTCTTGAACCAGGCCTTGGTTTTCTTGGCTGTGTGCTTTGGGTCGTTGTCTTGTTGGAAGATGAAATGACAACCCATCTTAAGATCCTTGATGGAGGAGCGGAGGTTCTTGGCCAAAATCTCCAGGTAGGCCGTGCTATCCATCTTACCATGGATGCGGACCAGATGGCCAGGCCCCTTGGCTGAGAAACAGCCCTACAGCATGATGCTGCCACCACCATGCTTGACTGTAGGGATGGTATTCTTGGGGTCGTATGCAGTGCCATCCAGTCTCCAAACGTCACGCGTGTGGTTGGCACCAAAGATCTCGATCTTGGTCTCATCGGACCAGAGAACCTTGAACCAGTCTGTCTCAGAGTCCTCCAAGTGATCATGAGCAAACTGTAGACGAGCCTTGACATGACGCTTTGAAAGTAAAGGTACCTTACGGGCTCGTCTGGAACGGAGACCATTGCGGTGGAGTACGTTACTTATGGTATTGACTGAAACCAATGTCCCCACTGCCATGAGATCTTCCCGGAGCTCCTTCCTTGTTGTCCTTGGGTTAGCCTTGACTCTTCGGACAAGCCTGGCCTCGGCACGGGAGGAAACTTTCAAAGGCTGTCCAGGCCGTGGAAGGCTAACAGTAGTTCCATAAGCCTTCCACTTCCGGATGATGCTCCCAACAGTGGAGACAGGTAGGCCCAACTCCTTGGACAATGTTTTGTACCCCTTGCCAGCCTTGTGACCCTCCACGATCTTGTCTCTGATGGCCTTGGAATGCTCCTTTGTCTTTCCCATGTTGACCATGTATGAGTGCTGTTCACAAGTTTGGGGAGGGTCTTAATTAGTCAGAAAAGGCTGGAAAAAGAGATAATTAATCCAAACATGTGAAGCTCATTGTTCTTTGTGCCTGAAATACTTCTTAATACTTTAGGGGAACCAAACAGAATTCTGGTGGTTTGAGGGGTTGAATAATAAATGACCCTCTGAATAAACTTTTCTCAATTTAAAAAAAAAAAAAAGAAATAACATTCTGAGATCTAATCCTGAGATCTAGAATAAATCAATGGGCTATAAATAATTAAATAAATACCGATATACCATAATACAACTAGCCACGTGTAAATTCTATAAATATTATAAATTCTATAAGATTAAATAAATTAAATAATAAATAAGTGTACTAATAAGAATATAAATTTTATACTAATATAAAAATATAAAAAATATATATATAATGAATCTCATTATTAATATGTAAAAAATATCAATATACAGTGATAAATATAATTAAATATTAATATAAATAATAGCGACATCAATCACTTCTAGATTCCATACAATAATTAACAAGTGCCAGATGAAGTCCACAAGGAGCCACATCAATGATCCACTTTATATATCAAGACATAATCCCGATAACAACAATATCCAAAGAAAATACCAGATTTCCACTTATTGCCAGAGAGTCTTTAAAATGCTAAACACAGAAACCCGAATTAAAGGAACCGGCAAAAGATGAAGAAAAATTCCAGGGGGCCTATAAGAGAAATCAAAAAAATAATCAGACATCACAACCACATATAAAAAAAGTAGAAACTATTAAAATCATGAATAAAACCAGAATAAAAATAGAACAAAAAGACCAGAAACCGCACTGAAAATTTATATAGGAAGGAACGGAACAAAGCTATTATGGTCATTCAATCCATTTGGCGTTAGAGTATTCAGTTTGTATATCCACATTGTTTCACTTTGAGCCAGGAGTCTTTTCCAATTTCCACCTCTCATACCAATCAAGATCCTATCTATACCCTTGGCCTGAAATAGGGAGCTGTCACATCCATGTTTCAGTTTAAAATAGCGTAGGATGGTTTTTAATTTGTTAATATCATCCTCCTGTTTCGCATTTTCGATGTCAAGCACATGTTCACGGATCCAACGTCTCAATTCACGAGACGTCATCCCTACATATGCTAACCCACAAGGACATGTTGCCTGGTAAATAACTGCCTTAATTGTACAGTTAATACTATGAGTGATTTGATATGTTCTCTCATGACTTGAATCTTCGAAGGTGTGACTATTGCAAATATTGGCACATGCCAAATATTGTTTTTGGTGGTTTGATTTCGTGATGACTCCATACAAACGTATCCTGGAGATTCTTAGATTTTCTGTACGTAACTGATGGATAATGATGTATATGTCCTGCAATAGTTTTATCTAACAGGAGAATCGACCAATGTCTTTCCAAGATTTTTTTAAATTCGTCACTCCGAGAATTGTAGTCCAATATACAACGTACCTTAGATTAATCCATATCTTGCTTTGTTTTCGTCCTATATTGAAGTAGATCCTGTCTGTTCTTTGTACTTACACCCTCATATGCCTCACAAATAGTTTTTCTACTGTATTCCCGATTCCTAAAATGAAAACACAGATCCTCAGCCTGTTTTTCATATAGGTGATCATTAGAGCAGATTCTTCTAGCTCTTAAGAATTGCCCCTTCGGAATATTTTTGATAAGACGCTTTGGATGTTGGGATGTGGCATGCAAGACCGCAATAGCTGATGTGCTTTTCCTATATAGGTCAGTCTGAATATAGCCAGATTCGTCAGTTTGTATAAGACTATCCAAGAATTCAATCTTTTTCTGACTATATTTATATGTAAGTCTAATATTGATGTTATTATTTAATTCTTGTATAAAAGCTTCCAACTCCTCTACAGACCCTTGCCATATCGTCAGCACATCATCTATGTATCTGCACCAGAATATTACTTTTTCGCTTAATCTGGTGGCCTATGTTTGAAAAATACGTCGTTCTCACAGCCCCAGGAACAGATTAGCATATGAGGTCGCACAAGACGCCCCCATTGCTGTACCCTGGAGCTGTAGGAAAAACATCCCTTTAAAAAGGAAAAAATGATGGCTCAATACAAAGCTCAATGCTTTTATGAGGAACTTGCAAAGCTGGATATCCAATCCACTTGATTTTAGAAAAAAATCGGTGGCTGTAATTCCGTCCTCATGTCTAATGGATGTATAGAGTGACTCAACGTCACATGTTACAAGCCACATATCATCCTCTATTTGGATCCCATCTAGCTTATGAAGAGCGTCTGTGGTGTCTCTAATATGAGACGGTAAATTTTCCACCAGGGGTTTAAGATGGTAGTCCACAAAGCCAGGGGTTCACAAAAACTATTAATACCTGATACGATAGGCCTCCCTGATGGTGTAATTGGGTCCTTATGGATTTTAGGTAGTAAGTAAATACTTGCCACTGTTGGTTCTTTAATCCATAGGCCATCCCTTTGTTTACTCGATAATACACCATCCTCGACTGCTTCAAAAAGTAGGGAATCCAATTCCTGTTGGTATTTGGACAGAGGGTTGAAAGTCAATTTTTTTATAACAGACACCATCTTTGAGCTGTTTGAACATTTCTTTTTCATACTGCTTTGTAGGCCAGATGACCACATTTCCCCCTTTATCTGAGGGTTTTATGACCACTTCTTTAAGCTGCATAAGATCTTTCAAAGCATGCCGTTCTTGTAACTCAAGGTTATCATTCTTGATGGATTTTGGAATCCTTTCAAGATCACGGGATACCAACCTCACAAAAAGCTCAATCTCAGGGAACAAAGAAATAGAGGGAAAATTCTTAGATTTAGGGAGCAAATGTTGGGGAAATTTACCTTTAGCGATTCCCTCTGATTCTTCTGCCAGTTCTTCTAATGCTTGTAATGCTTCCCTTTCTGTAGTACAGGAAGACAATTCATTTTGATCCCTCTCAGAAAAGAGCTTTTTGAAGGTAAGCTTCCTTGCAAAAAGCTGTATATCTTTAAAGGCCAGAAAATGATTGAAACTGGACGAAGGAGAAAATTACAATCCCTTCTGCAATACAGATATCTGACAAGGCGTGAGCATAATATCAGATAAATTAATTACCTTAACCCCATTACGACAGCGTTACATTTTAAAACGGCACCAAAAAAGGATACTTATTCCTTTCTGCCGTTTTAAAACGGCGGGCAGAAATAAGTGAATAGCGCCCCCCAGCGTCAGAAAATCTCCGGGGTTTCAGCTACCGGGGGTAGCTGAGACCCTGGAGATCATGATTCGGGCCGGTTTTTCCGGTCCCCAGTCATCACGTGATGACCGGTATACACCGTTTACCAATCATCAAGTTATAGTAAATGACATCGCTGTAAAAAATGATTTATTTCCTATCTGGCATGATCAAACATGTCAGATGGGAGATAAATCTCCTTCCCGGTTCCCTCCGGTCCCCCGGGGTCGCCAAAATGCCACCCCGACCCCCAACCCCCTCCTGAAAATCCAAGATGGCCGCACGCACCGGCGAGCACAGCAGCGCGCCGCCCGCAATCACCCTTTTACTCTGGTTTCTGTCGTATGTGCCATAACACATGCAACAGAAACCTGCTCCCCAGGCCCTGCCAGGTCACACCCTATCCACCCCGGTGTTCCCCGGTGTCCCCTGTACCTTTTCTAGCCTTCATCCCCCGCGATCCCTCCTCCTTCACAGCAGACGCCGGTCAGTGCGGTCACGTGTGCAGAGCAGCTGAGCTCAGCTTCCTGTGTTCAGAGAGATGCGCTAGCTGCTGCTGCTCGGCACTCTGCAGCTCTGACCCGGGGAGAGTGGGTGCAGATTCTTTGCACCCACTCTCCTCAAATGGAGGGTCTGCACTCCTAGAAAATGGGGGATACGTTCCCTGAACGTGCCCCTCATATTCTAGAAGGTCCAGAGTCGATGTGGGACGTCCAAATGGATTACAGCAGACCGGATTTTTTTTTCTTTTCAATACATTGGTGAAAGAGGTAATGTTTTGGGGAGTAGTTTTTTCAAATATTTTTTTTTTTTTTATTACTGTCAATTAGTTATGTCGGGTATAAAATAGACGCCGTGACATCACTAATTGCTGGGCTTGATGCCAGGTGACATTACACATCTGGTATCAACCCCATTTATTATCCCGTTTGCCACTGCACCAGGGCAACGGGATGAGTTGGGGCGAAGCTCCAGGATTGGCGCATCTAATGGATGCGCCACTTCTGGGGCGGCTGCGGCCTGCTATTTTTAGGCTGGGAAGAGTCCAATAACCATGGCTCTTCCCACCCTGAGAATACCAGACCCCAGCTGTCAGCTTCACCTTGGCTGGTGATCTAATTTGGCGGGACCCCATGTTTGTTTGTTTGTTTTTTATAATTATTTATTTATAAATAATTAAAAAAAAAAACAGCTTGGGGAGCCCTCCAAATTAATCACCAGACAAGATGAAGCTGTCAGCTGTGGTTTGCAGGCTACAGCTGTCTGCTTTACCCTAGCTGGCTATCAAAAATAGGGGGGACCCCACGTCATTTATTTTATTTTATTTTTTTTTTTGGCTAAATACAAGGCTAGGCACTCTTTAGTGCCACATGAAAGGCACTAAAGGCTGCCAGCTTAGAATATGCAGGGGGGTGAGACGTTATATATATATTTGACATCTATCCATACATCCATTGTCGCATTTTAGGCTGTGTGCCCACAATCAGGGTTTGACGCGTTTTGGGCGCAGAGTGTTTTCCCTGCTTCCATATAGCTCTGTTGTGCAGCAGAGGCACAGTGGAAGGATTTTTAGAAATCCCATGCCCACTGTGCTTCTTTTCTCCGCAGCAGAAACCGACCTGTGGCGCTGCTTCCCGAGCCTCAGCATGTTAATTTATGCTGCGGAGATGAGTGTTCTCTGCAGGTAGAATAGAACTAAAGTCCACAGCAGCCTGAACCCAAATCTTGGGCATGGGCAGCTGCGTTCTCCTGTGGGCAACACTCACATCTCTGCAGGAAGGCTGACACTGGGTACTAGACGCCGTGTCACTGGATCATGGCCACATAGCCTAACAGTGAGAATATTGTTGCTACAGCAACATTTTTGTGAAGTACCTGTGGATTCAAAATGCTTACTATACTCCTGAATAAAATCCTTGAGGGGTCCAGTTTCCAAAATGGGGTCACTTGTGGGGGGTTTCTGATGTATAGGTACCCAAGGGGCCCTGCTAATGTGACATGGTGCGCGCAATTTATTTCAACTTTTCCAAAATTCAAATGGTGCTCCTTCCATTCCAAGCCCTCCTATTTATCCAAACAAAGGTTTTTGGCCACATGTGGGGTATCCCTGCGCTCACAAGAAATTAGATAACAACCTGTGGGGTCCAAGTTTTGTTGTTGCCTCTTGAAAAAGTGAGAAATGTGATGCTAAATCAACATTTTTGTGAAAAAAATGAAAATTTCAATATGGCAACCTAAGCTTATCAAATTCTGGGAAGTATTCGTGGATTCAAAATGCTCAATATACACCTAGATAAAAGCCTCGAGGTGTCTTGTTTCCAGAATGGGGTCACTTGTGGGGGACCTCCACTGTTTAGGCACCTTAGGGGCTTTCCAAATGTGACATAGCGTCCGATAATTATTCCAGCCAATTGTTCAGCCAAATGGCACTTTTTCCCTTCCGAGCCCTGCTGTGCACCCAAACAGTTGATTTCCACCACACATAAGGTATCGGCATACTCAGGAGCAATTGCACAATAAATTTTATGTTGATTTTTTTCCGTGTACTCCTGTTAAAAAAAAAAAGCTATCTGGTTGAAGTAACAATTTTGTGGTAAAAATATATATTTTTTTATTTTCACAGCTCAACATTATAAACATCTGTGAAGCACCTGGGGGTTCAGGGTACTCACCAAACATCTAGATAAATTCCTTGTGGGGTCTATTTTCCAGAATGGGGTTACTTGTGGGGGAGCTCCACTATTTAGGCACCTCAGGGGCTCTCCTAATGCAACATGGCGTCCGCTATTGATTCCAGCCAATTTTGCAGTCAAATGGTACTCCTTCTCTTCCAAGCCCTGCCGTGTGCCCAAACAGTTAATTTCCACCACATACAAGATATCACCAAACTCAGGAGAAATTGCGCAATAAATTTCATGGTGATTTTTTTCCTGTTACCCTTGTGAAAAGAAAGCTATCTGCTTGAATTAACTTGAATTAACAAGCTTGTGGCAAAATTTTATTTTTTTATTTTCATGGCTCAACATTATAAACTTCTGTAAAGCACCTGGGGGTTCAGGGTACTCACCAAACATCTAGATAAATTCCTTGAGGGGCCTAGTTTCCAATATGGGGTCATTTGTGTGTTTTTTTTTACTGTTTACGTACCTTAGGGGTCCTCCAAATGCGACATGGTGCCCGCAATCTTTTTCAGCCAAATTTCCTTTCCAAAATTCAAATATTGCTCCTTCCGTTCCAAGCCCTCCCATTTCTCTAAACAAAGGTTTCAGACCACAAGTGAGGTATCACCGCGCTCATAAAAAAGTGGGTAACAAACATTGGGGTCAAATTTTTGGAATTACCGCTTGAAAAAGTGAAAAAATTGATGCTAAAAGCAAAATTTGTGAGAAAAAAATGAAAATTTTCAATGTGACAATGTAACGTTATCAAAATCTGTGAAGTATCTGTGGGTCCAAAATGCTCACTATACCCCTAGATAGAAGCCTTGAGAGGTCTAGTTTCCAAAATGGCATAACTTGTGAGGGGTTTCTGCTGTTTAGGTACCTTAGCGGACATGTAAATGCAACATGGTGCCCGCAATCTATTTCAGCCAAATTTGCTTTCCAAAATTCAAATATTGCTCCTTCTGTTCCGAGCCCTCCCATTCGTCCAAACAAAGGTTTCTGACCACATGTGGGGTATTGGCGCGTTCATAAGAAAGTGGGTAACAAGTTTTGGGGTTCATTTTGTTGTGTTATTTCTTCTAAAAGTGAATAAATTTGGGGTAGAGCAACATTTTAGGTAAAATTTTATTTTTTACTTTTTTCATTCCACTTTGCTTTAGTTCCTGTGAAGCACCTGAAGGGTTAATAAACTTCTAGGATGTGGTTTTGAGTACTTTGAGGGGTGGAGGTTTTAGAATGGTGTCACTTTTGGGTATTTTCTTTCACCTAGGCCTCTCAAAGTCACTTCAAATGTGATGTGGTCCCTAAAAAAATGGTTTTGTGAATTTTGTTGAAAAAATGGGAAATTGCTGATGAACTTTGACCCCTTCTAACTTCCTAACCCCAAAAAATTTTGTTTCAGAAATTGCGCTAATGTAAAGTAGACATGTGGGAAATGTTATTTATTGACTATTTTGTGTGACATAACTCTCTGGGTTAAGGGCATAAAACTTAAAGGTTTGAAAATTGCAAAATTTTCATCAAATTTCCGATTTTTTTCACAAATAAAAGCAAAAAATATCATTCAAAATGTATAACTATCATGAAAAAACAATGTCAGAACCACTGGGATCCGTTGAAGCGTTCCAGAGTTATAACCTCATAAAGGGACACTGGTCAGAATTGCAAAAAATGGCCTGGGCATTAAGTACAAAACTGGCTTCGTCCTTAAGGGGTTAAGAGAATTATTGTTCGGTATAGACATCACTAACGATATATCATCGGGGTCACGTCATTAGTGACGCACATCTGGCGCCGTTAGCGCCGTTGCTCGTTGACACGTCGTCTCCTTTTCCAAATATCGTTGCTGCTGTAGGTACGATGTTGTTCGTCGTTCCTGCGGAAGCACACATCGCTATGTGTGACACCGCAGGAACGACGAACATCTTCTTACCTGCGTCCACCGGCAATGAGGAAGGAAGAAGGTGGGCGGGATGTTCCGGCCACTCATCTCCGTCCCTCATCTGCTATTGGATGGCTGCCGTGTGACGCCGCACAAACTGCCCCCTTGGAAAGGAGGCGGATCACCGGCCGTAGCGACGTCGCAGGGAAGGTAAGTCCGTGTGATGGGTGTTAGCGATGTTGTGCGCCACGGGCAGCGATTTGCCCGTGACGTACAACCAACGGGGGCGGGTACGCTCGCTAGCGATATCGGTACCGATATCGCAGTGTGTAAAGTACCCTTAACACTCGCAGCGGAACCTGATCTGAGTGCCATTAGCATATTGCATCTGATGCCTTATGCTAGTGTGGCTCTGGCCTAAGGAAAACTCTCTGTACAGCTTCTCCATTCTAGTTTTCTCAGTACAGATATGACTAGATCAGAGTTGCTGCACTGAGGGTCATGATGTCTGATCTCCCAGCACGGTCTATAAGGAATGTCCTCTCTACAGTAACTCCATTCTATCTCACTACAGAGGTGACTAGATCGGAGTTGCTGCACTGAGGCTCATGATTTCTGAGCTTACTGTACTGTCTATAAGGACGTCTGGTGTACATCATCTCCATTATAGATGTTTTAGTACAGAGATGACTAGATAGGAGTTGTTGCACCTAGGTCCATGATTTCTGGTTACTGTACTGTCTATAAGGACGTCCTCCCTGCAGCAACGCCATTCTAGCTGTCTCACTACAGAGATGACAAGATCAGAGTTGCTGCACTGAGGTTCATGATTTCTGAGCTCCCAGTATTGTCTATAAAGACGGCATCAGCCAGTCCATGCATTGCGTTCCGACGTGCATAGATGTTTGAATAAGCCCTTAAACAGATGACTTGAAGGCTCCCATAGACATAGGGCTAAAGTCGCCAGGATCAGAAAACAATCTGATGAGTATGGGGGCTTCCCGACTTACCTCGAATAGATGTCAAGGGAGGGTAGGAACTGGCGTGTTGGAATTCCTTTTGTTGATCCTTTTGTTCTCTTGAAATATAATCCACCACCAGAGAAGGCAACATCTGCTCTCTAGTAGAGAACACAAGTACATTTGGCCTAGCATTCCTGTATGATAGTCAAGAGAGAGCTGTCGGCCAAATGACTGTAGGGATTGTTTACGGGCCTTAAAGGGGTTTGTGTAGTGAAAACAAGTTATCACCTATCCATGGGCCAGGTGATAACCTGCTGATCAGTGTCCGATCACCGGGACCCGCACTAATTGGGAAATCGGGGATTTTTATCCATGTTTCAGGTATGTGTGACATCCGTTTTTAACACGGATTTCACACGTACTCACGTTATTCTATGGTGTTCCTCACACATGCGTGTTTTCACATGGACCACGTGGACCCACGTTTCCCTGCACGCAGACATGTCAGTTTTTTCTCCGGCAGCACGGGTGTCACACTGATGTGATCCGTATGACATGTACGAGACAAAATACTTGTCTCTGAAATAAAATGTTTTATACTCTCGTCTCCAGCCCTGCTGTCACTTCCTTCCGATCCCCGCTCATTATACTCAATGAATATGCACTGCACGGAGGACTTGGAAGCAGCAGCGCCAGAGACATCAGTGCCAGGGACAGCATCGCTGGGGACAGAATAGTATCCAGCAGTGTGTGTGCAGTAAGGTCAGGAGTATCCAAGGAACTCTAATGATATCCTGACGACACCCACACTACCGCGGGTGTAGCGACAGTGACTTCACTGGATCATCAAAGTTCTTTGGGAACGCCGATGAATCCATGACGTTACTGCCGCGACACCCACAATAGCGCGGACGTCACAGGGGTGTCATCAGGATGTCATCTGAGTTCATTGTGAATTCTGATTAACCCATAACATCACTGCCGCGCCCGCACATACTGCTGAGGTCGTGCCTCCGGTGACCCGAGCTCACCTTATGAGGTCAAGGTCACCAAACGGAAGCATCCACAGCAGTGTGCGTCTGTGCTCTCACAATCAATAAGGAACATTCGGTTCTCCATTGAATGTGACAGCAGTATGGGATCGACGTGGAAACCCCAACTGGATTTCGGCAGACCAGGATTAGGGCTTTCATAGAGAAATAAATTGGAAAAGAGGGTTTCTCTTGTCTTTATTTCTTCAATGTTTCTCTTTTTATGTCTTTCCAGGTTTGCTTTTGGGGAATGTCAGGGGACCTCACCATGGATTACGGCGGAATTTTTATTTATAAAAATCAAATAAATTGGTGAATGAGGGCTGAGTCGGAGATTTTTTGTTTAAATAAACTTTGTTATTGTTCTTTCAATTACTGGATAAGTAATAGGGGGTGTATGCTAGACGCCACCCATTACTAATACCAAGGCTTGATACCAAGTTGGAGCTGGCATCAACCCCACAAATATTACCCTGTTTTCCATCACACCAGAGCAATGGGAAGAGTCCAGTCCAGCACCAGAATTGGCGCTTCTAATGGACGTGATACTTCTCAGGCGTCTGTGGGCTGCTATTGTTAGGCTGGAGCTGGAAAGGGCCAAATAACCATGGCCCTTTCCACCCTAATAATAGCATCCCCCAGTTGTCTGCTGTAGCATGGCTGGTTTTTAGTAAAATGGAGGGGACCACAAAAATAAAATTTTAAATCTAAAATTTGAAAAATAAGCCTGGGATCCCCTCTATTTTTCATAACCAGCCAAGGTACAGCAGACAACTGAGGGTTGTAGCCTGCAGCTGCTGCTGTTCCTGTGCTGGACATTAAAATTGAGGGGAACCCACGTCTTTTCTTTTTTTTTAATTAAAAAAGAAGGATTTTTGTGTACTCACCGTAAAATCTCTTTCTCTGAGTCTTCATTGGGGGACACAGGACCATGGGTTATGCTGCTGTCACTAGGAGGCTGACACTAAGTAGACAGAAAAAGTTAGCTCCTCCCCAGCAGTATACACCCTGAGCCGGAGGCGGACTCAATCAGTTTTGTGCACAAGCAGTAGGAGGAGAGCCAAAAAACCATAGATAAGACAAGGTAAAAATTATAACCGAGTAGCCGTGTGACGAGTAGCCTGGGAATATGGACCACTGAGGCAACAGGCAGGTAATAAGTAACAAAAACACAAGCAGGGTGGGTGCTGTGTCCCCCAATGAAGACTCAGAGAAAGAGATTTTACGGTGAGTACACATAAATCCTTCTTTCTCTATCGTTTCATTGGGGGACACAGGACCATGGGACGTCCAAAAGCAGTCCCTGGGTGGGAAGAGAACCATCACCTGAGATAGGCAGGAACCGCTTCCTCCTGTCGGGCTTGACCCGGACCTACAAACCCTACCTTGTTACAGGTGTGCTACTGCCGGCCGTCAACCTTACATCAAGACTGGCCTCTGCCAAAGCTTGGGTGTGAACCTGGTAGAAACTAGTAAAGGTATGTCGACTAGACCGGGTGGCGGGCCGGCGGACATGGTCGGTCGACGACTGAAGTCCAATCATCCAAGAGGCTCCCCTTGGACGGTGGCAAGCGGCGGAGGTCCGTCCTTCATGCGATAGGCTTCACATATGGCGGAATGGATCCATGTGGCAATCTTGGCCCTGGGCGCCGGCATGCGCCTCCTGGAACCGGGTGAAAAGATGAACTGACTGTCGGTGTAAACCGAATAGTGCGGTCCTGAAGACATAAACGACTGAGGGCTCGTACCAGCACAGGAACGAACCAGGCCCCTTTCAGGCTGAGAGAAGAGACTAGGACCGAAACCCATTCTCCTTATCTGGAAGGAACTGCGAGCTGCTTTGGACCGAAAAGGAGGGTTGTGGCCAGAGCACCCCCCTTGTCCTGCTGGAGGACCCGGAAAAAAGAGGGGGAAAAACGACAAGAGAAAGCTGTCCGCCCTGATGCCCCTTTGTAGCAAAGAGACGGCCACGAGGAGCCCACCTATCAAAAGAGGTGGGAGCCGGAAGAACTCGGAAAGGTCCAAACAGGGTGCTTGGAAGCGAATCCATCGCTAGATTAAGGTGCCACGTTTCCAGTGGACGGTGATACCGCCGAGCCAGATGGACGCTTCTGAGTGAAAACCTTGATCGTGGCACGAGAAGTGAGAGGTCTCTGAAACCTAAATGACCGAGTCGACACCTGGCCCTTAGAGGGACGCGCGAGAGAGCCGCATGCAGATCTGACTGCAAGCATGGCAGCAGTGAAGGAAGGGAGAGAGGGAGAGAAGATAAGATGTGTTCCTCCCACCACCGGAGGAGCTCTTCACGTGTGGTAATGCTGCCCCCTCCTCACAGTGTCCCATGCATGCTGCCCCCTCCTCACAATGTCCCATGCATGCTGCCCCCTCCTCACAATGTCCCATGCATGCGGCCCCCTCCTCAGTGTCCCATGCATGCTGCCCCCTCCTCACAGTGTCCCATGCATGCTGCCCCCTCCTCACAGTGTCCCATGCATGCTGCCCCCTCCTCACAGTGTCCCATGCATGCTGCCCCCTCCTCACAATGTCCCATGCATTCTGCCCCCTCCTCACAATGTCCCATGCATGCTGCCCCCTCCTCAGTGTCCCATGCATGCTGCCCCCTCCTCACAGTGTCCCATGCATGCTGCCCCCTCCTCACAGTGTCCCATGCATGCTGCCCCCTCCTCACAGTGTCCCATGCATGCTGCCCCCTCCTCACAGTGTCCCATGCATGCTGCGCCCTCCTCACAGTGTCCCATGCATGCTGCTCCCTCCTCACAGTGTCCCATGCATGCTGCCCCCTCCTCACAGTGTCCCATGCATGCTGCCCCCTCCTCACAGTGTCCCATGCATGCTGCCCACTCCTCACAGTGTCCCATGCATGCTGCCCACTCCTCACAGTGTCCCATGCATGCTGCCCCCTCCTCACAGTGTCCCATGCATTCTGCCCCCTCCTCACAGTGTCCCATGCATGCTGCCCCCTCCTCACAGTGTCCCATGCATGCTGCCCCCTCCTCACAATGTCCCATGCATGCTGCCCCCTCCTCACAATGTCCCATGCATGCTGCCCCCTCCTCACAATGTCCCATGCATGCTGCCCCCTCCTCACAATGTCCCATGCATGCGGCCCCCTCCTCAGTGTCCCATGCATGCTGCCCCCTCCTCACAGTGTCCCATGCATGCTGCCCCCTCCTCACAGTGTCCCATGCATGCTGCCCCCTCCTCACAGTGTCCCATGCATGCTGCCCCCTCCTCACAGTGTCCCATGCATGCTGCCCCCTCCTCACAGTGTCCCATGCATGCTGCCCCCTCCTCACAGTGTCCCATGCATGCTGCCCCCTCCTCACAGTGTCCCATGCATGCTGCCCCCTCCTCACAGTGTCCCATGCATGCTGCCCCCTCCTCACAGTGTCCCATGCATGCTGCCCCTCCTCACAGTGTCCCATGCATGCTGCCCCCTTCTCACAGTGTCCCATGCATGCTGCCTCCTCCTCACAGTGTCCCATGCATGCTGCCCCCTCCTCACAGTGTCCCATGCATGCTGCCCCCTCCTCAGTGTCCCATGCATGCTGCCCCCTCCTCACAGTGTCCCATGCATGCTGCCCCCTCCTCACAGTGTCCCATGCATGCTGCCCCCTCCTCACAGTGTCCCATGCATGCTTCCCCCTCCTCACAATGTCCCATGCATGCTGCCCCCTCCTCACAATGTCCCATGCATGCTGCCCCCTCCTCACAATGTTCCATGCATGCTGCCCCCTCCTCACAATGTCCCATGCATGCTGCCCCCTCCTCACAATGTCCCATGCATGCTGCCCCCTCCTCACAATGTCCCATGCATGCTGCCCCCTCCTCACAATGTCCCATGCATGCTGCCCCCTCCTCACAGTGTCCCATGCATGCTTCCCCCTCCTCACAGTGTCCCATGCATGCTCCCCCTCCTCACAGTGTCCCGTGCATGCTCCCCCTCTCCATGAGCTCCTAATGCTGCCTTCCTCTTTTCCATAATGACACCTCCATGCTGCCCCATTCATCATACTAAGACCACCACACTAGCGCTTATGCTGAGACACACACACACACACACACACACACACACTACCCCACTCTTGATATTGACTCCCCTACATTGCTCCACTCCATACTGAGCCCACACATGCTGCCCCTTCTCCATAATGAGCTCCCAATGCTGCCCCCCTCTTATTCTGAGTCCTTACACTCCCCCCCCCATCGATATTGTCATTGCACTATCCCTCAACCCTTGTCCTCTGTCTCTAGCATTGGCCCCTCTCTCCCATTCCCCCAGCAGCAGCCTCTCTCCCCCCGCCTCCAGCAGCAGCCTCTTCCCCAGCATCAGCCTCTCTCCCCCAGCATCAGCCTCTCTCCTCCCAGCCTCCCCCAACATCAACCTCCTCCAGCATCAGCCTCTCTCCTCCCAGCCTCCCCCAGCATGAGCCTCCTCCAGCATCAGCCTCTCTCCTCCCAGCCTCCCCCAGCATCAGCCTCTCTCCTCCCAGCCTCCCACAGCATCAGCCTCCCTCCTCCCAGCTTCCCCCAGCATCAGCCTCCCTCCTCCCAGCCTCCCCCAGCATCAGCCTCCCTCAGCATCAGCCTCCCTCCTCACCAGCCTCCTTCCTCATCAGCCTCCCCCTCCCCCTCCCAGCCTCCCCCAGCATCAGCCTCCCTCCTCCCAGCCTCCCTCAGCATCAGCCTCCCTCCTCCAAGCCTCCCCTTCCCCCTCCCAGCCTCCCCCAGCATCAGCCTCTCTCCTCCCAGCCTCAGCCTCCCTCCTCCCAGCCTCCCCCAGCCTCAGCCTCCCTCCTCCCAGCCTCCCCCAGCCTCAGCCTCCCTCCTCCCAAACTCCCCCAGCATCAGCCTCCCTCCTCACAACCTCCCCCAGCATCAGCCTCCCTTCTCCCAGTCTCCCCCAGCATCAGCCTCCCTCCTCCCAGCCTCTCCCAGCATCAGCCTCCCTCCTCCCTCAGCATCAGCCTCCCTCCTCCAAGCCTCCCTCAGCATCAGCTTCCCTCCTCCAAGCCTCACCCTCCCCCTCCCAGCCTCCCTCAGCATCAGCCTCTCTCCTCCCAGCCTTCCCCAGCATCAGCCTCCCTCCTCCCAGCATCAGCCTCCCTCCTCCCAGCCTCCCCCAGCATCAGCCTCCCTTCCTCCCAGCCTCCCCCAGCATCAGCCTCCCTCCTCCCAGCCTCCCCCAGCATCAGCCTCTCTCCTCCCAGCCTCCCCCAGCATCAGCCTCCCTCAGCATCAGCCTCCCTCCTCCAAGCCTCCCCCAGCATCAGCCTCCCTCAGCATCAGCCTCCCTCCTCCAAGCCTCACCCTCCCAGCTTCCCCCAGCATCAGCCTCCCTCCTCCCAGCCTCCCTCAGCATTAGCCTCCCTCCTCCAAGCCTCACCTTCCCCCTCCCAGCCTCCCCCAGCATCAGCCTCTCTCCTCCCAGCCTCCCCCAGCATCAGCCTCCCCCAGCCTCCCTCCTCCCAGCCTCCCCCAGCCTCAGCCTCCCCCAGCATCAGCCTCCCTCCTCCCAACCTCCCTCAGCCTCCCTCCTCCCAGCCTCCCCCAGCATCAGCCTCCCTCCTCCCAGCCTCCCCCAGCATCAGCCTCCCTCCTCCTAGCCTCCCCCAGCATCAGCCTCCCTCCTCCTAGCCTCCCCCAGCATCAGCCTCCCTCCTCCCAGCCTCCCTCAGCATCAGCTTCCCTCCTCCAAGCTTCCCCCTCCCCTTCCCAGCCTCCCCCAGCATCAGCCTCCCTCAGCATCAGCCTCCCCTTCCCAGCCTCTCCCAGCCTCAGCCTCCCTCCTCCCAACCTTCCCCAGCATCAGCCTCCCTCCTCCCAGCCTCCCCCAGCATCAGCCTCCCTCCTCCCAGCCTCCCCCAGCATCAGCCTCCCTCCTCCCTCAGCATCAGCCTCCCTCCTCCAAGCCTCCCTCAGCATCAGCTTCCCTCCTCCAAGCCTCCCCCTCCCCCTCCCAGCCTCCCCCAGCATCAGCCTCCAGCCTCCCCCAGCATCAGCCTCTCTCCTCCCAGTCTCCCCCAGCATCAGCCTCCCTCCTCCCAGCATCAGCCTACCTCCTCCCAGCCTCCCCCAGCATCGGCCTCCCTCCTCCCAGCCTCCCCCAGCATCAGCCTCCCTCCTCCCAGCCTCCCCCAGCATCAGCCTCCCTCCTCCCAGCCTCCCCCAGCATCAGCCTCCCTCAGCATCAGCCTCCCTCCTCCAAGCCTCACCCTCCCAGCTTCCCCCAGCATCAGCTTCCCTCCTCCCAGCCTCCCTCAGCATCAGCCTCCCTCCTCCAAGCCTCACCTTCCCCCTCCCAGCCTCCCCCAGCATCAGCCTCTCTCCTCCCAGCCTCCCCCAGCCTCAGCCTCCCTCCTCCCAGCCTCCCCCAGCATCAGCCTCCCTCCTCCCTCAGCATCAGCCTCCCTCCTCCAAGACTCCCTCAGCATCAGCTTCCCTCCTCCAAGCCTCACCCTCCCCCTCCCAGCCTCCCCCAGCATCAGCCTCCAGCCTCCCCCAGCATCAGCCTCTCTCCTCCCAGCCTCCCCCAGCATCAGCCTCCCTCCTCCCAGCATCAGCCTACCTCCTCCCAGCCTCCCCCAGCATCGGCCTCCCTCCTCCCAGCCTCCCCCAGCATCAGCCTCCCTCCTCCCAGCCTCCCCCAGCATCAGCCTCCCTCGGCATCAGCCTCCCTCCTCCAAGCCTCACCCTCCCAGCTTCCCCCAGCATCAGCTTCCCTCCTCCCAGCCTCCCTCAGCATCAGCCTCCCTCCTCCAAGCCTCACCTTCCCCCTCCCAGCCTCCCCCTCTCTCCTCCCAGCCTCCCCCAGCCTCAGCCTCCCTCCTCCCAGCCTCCCTCAGCCTCCCCCAGCATCAGCCTCCCTCCTCCCAACCTCCCTCAGCATCAGCCTCCCTCCTCCCAGCCTCCCCCAGCATCAGCCTCCCTCCTCCCAGCCTCCCCCAGCATCAGCCTCCCTTCTCCAAGTCTCCCTCAGCATCAGCTTCCCTCCTCCAAGCCTCCCCCTCCCAGCCTCCCTCAGCATCAGCCTCCCCCTCCCAGCCTCCCCCAGAATCAGCCTCCCCCTCCCAGCCTCCCCCAGAATCAGCCTCTCTCCTCCCAGCCTCCCCAGGCATCTGCCTCTCTCCTCCCAGCCTCAGCCTCTCTCTCTCCCCCCCCCAGCCTCCCTCCCAGCCTCCCTCTCCCCCCAGCCTCCCCCAGCATCAGCCTCCCCCAGCCTCAGCCTCCCTCCTCCCAGCCTCCCCCAGCCTTAGCTTCCCAGCCTCCCCCAGCATCAGCCTCCCTCCTCCCAACCTCCCTCAGCATCACCCTCCCTCCTCCCAACCTCCCCCAGCATCAGCCTCCCTCCTCCCAGCCTCCCCCAGCATCAGCCTCCCTCCTCCTAGCCTCCCCCAGCATCAGCCTCCCTCAGCATCAGCCTCCCTCCTCCAAGCCTCACCCTCCCAGCTTCCCCCAGCATCAGCTTCCCTCCTCCCTCAGCATCAGCTTCCCTCCTCCAAGCCTCCCCCTCCCCCCCTCCCAGCCTCCCCCAGCGTCAGTCTCCCTCAGCATCAGCCTCCCCCTCCCAGCCTCCCCCAGCCTCAGCCTCCCTCCTCCCAACCTCCCCCAGCATCAGCCTCCCTCCTCCCAGCCTCCCCCAGCATCAGCCTCCCTCCTCCCAGCCTCCCCCAGCATCAGCCTCCCTCCTCCCAGCCTCCCCCAGCATCAGCCTCCCTCCTCCCTCAGCATCAGCCTCCCTCCTCCAAGCCTCGCTCAGCATCAGCTTCCCTCCTCCAAGCCTCACCCTCCCCCTCCCAGCCTCCCCCAGCATCAGTCTCCCGCCTCCCCCAGCATCAGCCTCCCTCCTCCCAGCCTCCCCCAGCATCGGCCTCCCTCCTCCCAGCCTCACCCTCCCAGCTTCCCCCAGCATCAGCTTCCCTCCTCCAAGCCTCACCTTCCCCCTCCCACCCTCCCCCAGCATCAGCCTCTCTCCTCCCAGCCTCCCCCAGCCTCAGCCTCCCTCCTCCCAGCCTCCCCCAGCATCAGCCTCCCTCCTCCCAACCTCCCTCAGCATCAGCCTCCCTCCTCCCAGCCACCCCCCGCATCAGCCTCCCTCCTCCTAGACTCCCCCAGCATCAGCCTCCCTCCTCCCAGCCTCTCCCAGCATCAGCCTCCCTCCTCCAAGTCTCCCTCAGCATCAGCTTCCCTCCTCCAAGCCTCCCCCTCCCAGCCTCCCTCAGCATCAGCCTCCCTCAGCATCAGCCTCCCTCCTCCCAGCCTCAGCCTCTCTCTCCCCCCCAGCCTCCCCCAACATCAGCCTCTCTCTCCCCCCAGCCTCAGCCTCTCTCTCCCCCCAGCCTCTCTTTCCCCCCAGCCTCTCTCTCCCCCCAGCCTCTCTCTCCCCCCAGCCTCTCTCCCCCCAGCCTCTCTCTCCCCCCAGCCTCTCTCCCCCCAGCCCCTCTCCCCCCAGCCTCAGCCTCTCTCCCCCCAGCCTCAGCCTCTCTTCCCAGCCTCCCCCCAGCCTCAGCCTCTCTCTCTTCCCAGCCTCCCCCAGCCTAAGCCTCTCTCTCTTCCCAGCCTCAGCCTCTCTCTCTTTTCCCAGCCTCCCCCCAGCCTCAGCCTCTCTCTTCCCAGCCTCTCTCTTCCCAGCCTCCCCCCAGCCTCAGCCTCTCTTCCCAGCCTCCCCCCAGCCTCAGCCTCTCTCTTCCCAGCCTCCCTCTCTTCCCAGCCTCCCCCAGCCTCAGCCTCTCTCCCCCCAGCCTCCCCTTGCATGATTATAGTGGACAAAAAGAGGCATCGCAACGATCATCAACTAACCTGTAAGGTGCCCATACATTCTAGGCTCTACCTTACCTGCTCCGGTGCCCGCCGCCCTGCTCTGGCTGGCTCCTCTTCTGGCTGGCTCCAGCTTCAGACGCGTCCTCCTCCGCGGCGTGTGTCGTCTGCAGCATTGGACGCTGCAGCACGGGGCAGTGAGCCGATTGTCGCGCCCGCGCGCCTCTGACCCCGGAAGTGCAGGCGATGGAACTTCTGGGGTTAATCAGCTCACTATGCCTGGCGCCCGCCATGTATTTAAATAGACAGAAGTGCGCCTCTCCTCCCTCTCAACCCCCCCCCCCAACACAGCCGAGTGCCGCCCCCCGCAACGTGCCGCCCTAGGCACGGGACCACGGGTGCCTAGTGGCAAATACAGCCCTGCCCACAAGCACTGTATGATACCTCCACAGTGACTTCCTTCACAGCACCCTCCACACCAGGGCTGAGGTGTCGGTAAGCCAAACTGCCGTCTCACAATATTTCACTGATTCCAACTCCACGACTCCCTTATAGAGTTCAAACCAAAAGTTTCCATCCACTATCTATAAAGACACATCCGCAGGTTTTTCCCTCCGCTCTCTATAAAGACACAGCCGCAGGTTTTTCCCTCCGCTCTCTATAAAGACACATCTGCAGGTTTTTTTCACTACACCGTGTGCAGAATTTTTAGGTAAATGAATATTTTAATCACATGATACCTTTTATACATGTTGTCCTACTCCAAGCTGTATAGGCTTGAAAGCCAACTACCAATTAAGTAAATCAGGTGATGTGCATCTCTGTAATGAGGAGGGGTGCGGTGTAATGACATCAACACCCTATATAAGGTGTGCTTAATTATTAGGCAACTACCTTTCCTTTGGCAAAATGGGTCAGAAGAGAGATTTGACGGGCTCTGAAAAGTCCAAAACTGGGAGATGTCTTGCAGAGGGATGCAGCGGTCTTGAAATTGCCAAACTTTTGAAGCGTGATCACTGAACAATCAAGCGTTTCATGGCAGATAGACAACAGGGTCGCAAGAAGCGTGTTGGGCAAAAAAGGCGCAAAATAACTGCCCATGAATTGAGGAAAATCAAGCGTGAAGCTGCTAAGTTGCCATTTGCCAGCAGTTTGGCCATATTTCAGAGCTGCAACGTTACTGGAGTATCTAAAAGCACAAGGTGTGCCATTCCAGCAGGAGCCCCCCACACGGCCCCCTCTGCACGGCAGGAGCCCCCCACACGGCCCCCTCTGCACGGCAGGAGCCCTCCACACGGCCCCCTCTGCACGGCAGGAGCCCCCCACATGGCCCCCTCTGCACACCAGGAGCCCCCCACACGCCCTCCTATGCACACCAGGAGCCCCTACACGCCCTCCTATGCACACCAGGAGCCCCAACACGCCCTCCTATGCACACCAGGAGCCCCCACACGCCCTCCTATGCACACCAGGAGCTCCCACACAGCAGATAATAGATAGATCACTGAACTGACCCTTTCTTCTGTGTTCTGCGCTGATTTTCGGCCTCGTCCTCCTCACGGATTTATACCAACTGTCTGATAGATAAATTAGATGGATAGTTAATAGTGATAGATCGATAATAGATGGATAGGTGATAGATAATACAGATATAGATGATAGATAGTAGAAAGATGGATATAATAGGAATTACTACCTACCGGTAATGATGTTTCCAGGATCCATCATGACAGCACCACAGGAGGTTGCTTCCTCCGCCCTCTACAGGGACAGGAACACAAGAGGTTAAAAACCCCTCCCCCTCCCAACCTCTCCAGTGGCTTTTCAAGTACCACACCAGGATGGGTATAACACCACGTTTATTCATGCTTGAGCTACATACAATGTAAATGCACACGCAGTAGAAACAAGGGAGGGAAATAAGGGTGCTGTCATGATGGATCCTGGAAACATCATTACCGGTAGGTAGGAATTCCTACTTTCCAGGACCACATGACAGCACCACAGGAGAGTACCAAATTAACTTATCCTCAGGGGGGACTACTGCCTGGAGCACCTTCCTACCAAACGAGGTCTGGTGAGAGGACAGAATATCCAACTTGTAGTGCCTACAAAATGTGTTTGGACCTGACCAAGTGGCTGTTTTACAATTCTGGTCTAGATAGGCCCCCGCCCTTTCTGCCCATGTGGTAGATAGCGATCTAGTGGAGTGGGCTCTAAGGTGATCTGGCGGGGTCTTACCCGCCAATTGATAGGTTGAGGATATTGTGGATCTAACCCATCGAGACAGTACAGCCTTAGATGCAGATTTGCCTCGATTTCTACCCCTGAACTGAAGGAATAAGGTGGAGTCCAATCTCCAGTTCCGGGTGGCCTCTAAATAGCTCAGTACTGTTCGCTTCACATCCAAGGAATGCAGTCGCTGTTCCTTCTGGTTCGTGTAGTTGTGGCAAAAGGATGGCAAAACAACTTCCTGTTCTAGGTTAGCAGAGGACACCACCTTGGGACGAAACATTGGATCACGTTTCAGCACAATCCTGTCATCCAGAACCTGAAGATATGGCTCCCTGATAGACAAAGCCTGTAATTCACCAATCCGCTTAGCCGTGGTGATGGCCACTAAAAACACCGCCTTGAAGGATAAATGTTCCATTGAAATGGCAGACAAGGGCTCAAATGGAGAATAACAAAGGCCATTGAGCACCATGTCAGATCCCAGGGAGGCACTGTGGGCCGAATTGTAGGCCGAAGGTGCTGTATCCCCTTCACGAATCTGGCAATCCAGGTATTGGAAGCCAGTGGCACGTCAAAGAAGACGCTGAGTGCCGATATTTGGACCTTTACAGTGCTAGGCGTGAGACCCTTGCGGAATCCCAGTTGCAGGAAATCCAAGATTTTCGGAATATTAGGTCGAGAACTGTCAGCAGGTTCTTCACCCAGAAAAGAGCAGAATTTCTTCCAGATCTTCCCGTATATGGTCCGGGTAATCTGCTTACGACTTGCCTGGAGTGTAGAGACGACATCAAGTGACAAGCCTTTCCATCTCAGGAACCTCCCTTCAAGATCCAGGCCGACAGCTGAAGGTGATCCAGGTCCTGGTGAAGAACTCTACCCTGGCTGAGGAGATCGCCCGTCAAGGGAAGTAGGACCAGATCGGCAACTGCCAGGTTTCTGAGTAAAGAGAACCAGCTCCGTTTGGGCCAAAACGGGGCTATGAGAATCACATGGGCTCCGTCCTGTTGAATCTTCCGAAGTAGTCTGGGGAGCAACGGCAGGGACGGAAAGGCGTACACCAGACCCATGGACCATGGTTGGGCCATGGCGTCGATCGCAGCAGGAGCATCCCGGGGATTCATAGAGAAGAAGACTTCCAGTTTTGCATTGGTTCTGGACACAAACAAATCTACCTGGGGTTTTCCCCATCGTCTGACCAGATCCTGAAAGACACTGTCCTTCGGCTCCCATTCCGAGGGATCGATCATGCGCCTGCTCAGAAAGTCTGCAAGATGGTTGTCCGAGTCCCTGAGATGAACCGCTGATATGGAGAGAAACGAGCGTTCTGCTCACTGAAAGATCTTTGATGCCAGAGCCTGCAGGGGTGGGTGGTGAGAGCCCCCCTGATGGCGAAGAAAGGCTACTGTTGTAACATTGTCCGTTAGGACCCGAGCATGGCGACCCCGGAATAAAGGAGGAGCCACCTTCAGAGTCTGCCAGACCGCTTGTAGCTCCCTGAAATTGGATGACTGGTTCGACACCTCTGGAGGCCACCTGCCCTGAAAGTAAAGGGAGTTCACATGGGCGCCCCAGCCCGTCTGACTTACATCGGTTGTGAGTGTGACGGAAGGCGAACAGTCCCACAGAACGCCCAATTGAAGATTTTTCCTGCACATCCACCATTTTAGACCTTGAATGACCTGAGGAGTCAGGGAAATCTTGTAATGGAGGGACCAGCGGGACCCTACAGTGTACGACAGGACCAGTTTTTGGAGTGGCCTGGAGTGAAATTGACTCCAGCGAACACATTGGATGCAGGAAGTCATCATGCCCAGGACGCTCATGACCTCTCTGATGGAACACTGTTTCTTTCGGCTGAAGGCTCGGATTCTTTACCTGATGTCTTCCGCCTTTTGAGATGGAAAATAGGATGTGCGCACATCGGAGTCCAGAAGAATGCCCAGAAACATCTTTCTCGTCTCCGCCGCGAGATTGGACTTCTGATCGTTTATGATCCAGCCGAGGGACGGTAGCAAAGCCAAGGTGGTGCCAATTGTCCGGGAGAGTTCCTCCGGGGAATCCGCCAACAGCAGAAGGTCGTCCAAGTAAGGGACGATGGAAACGTTGGATCTTCTCAGGTGTGCCACAACTTCCGTCATTATCTTCGTGAACACCCTGGGAGCAGAAGAGAGGCCGAATGGAAGGCACCGGAACTGGAAATGATACAATACTCCGTCCTTCTCTAACGCAAATCTCAGGTATTTCTGGTAGTGCGGGTGAATGGCTATGTGGTAGTATGCGTTCTTCAGATCTACCGAGGCCATGACGGAATGCGTGTTGAGGAGAGGAATGGTGCATTTTATTGATTCCATCCGGAATCTTTTGTACCGGACCCACAGATTGAGGGGCTTTAAATTTATGATCGTCCGGAATTCTCCGGAGGGTTTGGCAACATAGAATAGGGAAGAATAGTGGCCCCGGAACTGTTCTGAGACTGAAACCGTGAGGATTGCTCCAGTGTGCAGTAAGGCATCTACATCTGACCATAGGCGGTTGGCAAGGGACCGCGACTGTGGTTTCGTCAGGAGGAACCTGGTTGGGGGGGGGGGGGGTCTCTGAAAATTCTACCTGTAGACCCTCCCACACCACTCGAAGGACCCACGGATTGGAGGTTATCTGTTGCCAGCTGCCCAAAAAATTGCTGAGCCTCCCCCCGATAATGGCGTCAGGATCTATCCTGCTTCCGTCGGGGCTTAAAGTGGGGTTGTCTATCTGGTCCGCCCTTATGGAAACGCCACCTGCCAGTCTTACCCCTGCCCTTATAGTCCTGCCTAGCGGGACGAAACCTCCGTGAGGGAAGGGGACGTGGAGGTCTAACCTCTGGCAAACCACCCTTTTTATCGGAAGCCTTTTCTAGAATTTCGTCTACAGCAGGCCCGAACACCCGGGCACCCGAAAAGGGGATGGAGCACAGCTTATTTTTTGATGCTCCGTCACCAGACCAGGTTTTCAACCATAGGGCCCTGCGGGCAGAATTAATAAGGGCCTGGCAGAAAACCGCACAGACTCAGCGGAAGCATCTGCCATGAATTCAGTTGCCAGTTTCAGCATGGAAAGGGAGTCCAAGATGGCGTCCCTAGGGACGTTATCCCGAACCTGAGTTTCCAGGTCCGACAACCAACGGGACATAGACCGTGCCACGGAAGTAGCGGCAATGTTGGCCTTAATTGTGGCTGCAGAAGCCCCCCAAGCCTTTTTAAGAAGGCCATCAGCCTTCCTATCCACGGGGTCCGAGAGACCCGAGGAGTCCTCAAACGGGATTGACGTCTTCCATGCGACTTTCGCCACGGGGACATCAATTTTAGGAACGTCCTCCCATTCCTTGATGTCGTCGGGTTCAAACGGCAGCCTGGCTTTGAAGTCCCTGGGAACAATCAATCTTTTCTCCGCCTCCTCCCATTCGTCCAGGATCATCGCACGCACGTGGTGATTTACTGAAAAGACCCTGTGGCGCTGAGACTGGAGTCCTCCAAACATTCCATTCTGTATGGTTCGCGGCTTTTCCGTATCCTCCACCATCATAGTTTTCCGTACGGCACGGAGTAAATCATCCGTGTCGCCTGCGGAAAATAAGTAACGCCGGTCCTCCTCCTCTGGTAAGGAACCCAGGACCTCATCTTCCCCTGGGGAGTCGGAGTTCCTGGACATCTCATCTTCCTCCGAGGACTCTAACATATGGCGTGGATGTTTTTAGAAGGCGCCGGGGCTCTGGTGGGGGGGGGGGACGTGGCTCGTAATGACAGCCTGAACCTCCTGCCGTATCATGGACCTCATGTCTGACAGGAGGGTAGTTTGTTTCTCCGAGATCAGCTTTGTAATGCAGGTCTTGCAGAGCTTCTTAACATAGGCGTCTGGGAGTTTTACATCACACACCGCACAACACCTAACTTTAGTGGTACATTTCTTTATGGGTATGGTGCCAGAACCCACAGAAGAACTCCACCCTGCAAAAAAGAACAAGGCTCAGACAAGTCTCCTGGCTTACAGGGTAATGAAACCCTGAAGGACTAACACTTACAGAGACCTGGGCATCTTTAGGGGCTTTGGTGTCTGAACGTTCACTCTCATCCATCATAGGCAGCGCTGGAATGCGGAGCCTAACGAAAATCAATGTACTCCCCCCCTACCCTTCCAGGTTTTTATTACCTGAGTGAAGGTGCCAGTTTACAGTCCTGCCGTCCGAACTTCGGTTTGAAATTCGCGCCAAAACTTCCGGGCTGCACTAACCCGGAAACCGGAAGTGCGGAGTCTGTGCATGCCCCGGCATTCGCTCCACACCGCGCCTCCCGGAAGCATCGCGTGGCTGTGACAGGAGGCCGAGAGCCCTCCCCTCGGAGGGAAGCGGCAGGCGCCGGGAGCTCCTGTTCGACCGGCGTGGCTGAGGGACCTTGTGCTGAGAGGTGTCGGCCTGGGGCGTCTTGACAGGCTGGAAGGAGAGAGAGCGGAGCCCACCCCCGATCCATCTGGACCCCGTACATCCCGATAAGTTCCTATGTCCGTCCTGTACAGGGACAGGAAAAACACTGGAGAGGTTGGGAACGGGAGGGGTTTTTAACCTCTTGTGTTCCTGTCCCTGTAGAGGGCGGATGAAGCAACCTCCGGTGGTGCTGTCATGTGGTCCTGGAAATAAAAGATAATATAATAACATATTTATTGTTATGGCACTATTAATTCCCGAGATTCTCGTGAAAAAACAGGACCATTTTTTACGGACCGCAAAAACGGGACTGTCGTGTGAATGTAGCCCAAGTCTAACGCTCTTTAATATTTACATCAATGAGTGTACACTGCTCTGGAATGTTCCATAGCTCCAGGTCTTACACCTACCTACCTGGGCCTGGAAATTCACCAGTCAGGAAGCTTCAAATAAGCAATAGAGATTGCTATGCCATCCGAAGGAAACTATCATCTGAAGCCACCAGTGAGGGTCTGGCTAAAAAAAACTTCAATTCCATCATCACCCCAATTCTCCTGTACAGCAGTGAAGTCTGGGGTCCTCACACTTACCCAGATTGGTCAAGGTGGGATTCCAGCCAAACAGAAATATTTCACCTGGAATTTTATAAGCACCTTCTCCAGTTCCATCAAAGCACCTCCAACAGCGCCTGTCAGGCCGAGCTGGGCAGATTCCCTCTACACCTAGCAGTTCTGAAGAGGGCACTGTCATGTCAGTCTCACCTACAGAATAACAATCCACGCTCCCATCACCATAAAGCCCTGATACATATAGGTGGTCCAGATGAACCAGGACCCCTGGCACAGCTCTCCCAAACCCAACGGGACAAAATGACCAATCACAGCAGCCTGACAAAAGCCAGAATCAGGAAGATGGTAGACGAGGGCCAGGAGAGGTGTCAGTGACTGGAGGACCGATATCTACACCTCACAGAAACTGACCACGTACCAGAGACTACAGACTGACCCCATATCTGGAGAAACCCCCAGAGACCGCAGGACTATGAGCCAATATAGACTCAGTGCCCACAGTCTAGCCATCAATTCTCACACAAGCAGAGCTACAAGCCCAGGGAGGACAGACTGTGCCCACACTGACTTGGAGGCCAAGGAAGGATGAAACCCACCTCCTGCTACACTGCACCAAATACTCGGCAGTGAGGGACACTCGGCAGTGAGGGACACTCAGCAGTGAGGGACACTCAGCAGTGAGGGACACTCAGCAGTGAGGGACACTCACTTCAGGAAACTGATATCTTCCCGGGATTTCAGCTCCATAAATGAGGAAGAGAAAATATATATCCTGCTGGAGAAGAGACTGCAGTGGAGATAGCAGCGCGGTGTGTGAGCGAATGTCAGAGACCGAGGAAGAGAAATATGATAAGTCATGGATTTCTATAGCCCCCATCCATCCTTCCTACAGTCCCCACCCCGGATGTGCCCCCATCATGCAGCATCGCCCAGTGTAATCCCCCCCAATATGCAGCATCGCCCAGTGTAAGCCCCCCAATATGCAGCCTCGCCCCCTGCCCTGTGTAGCCCCCCCATATCCCCCTTCCTTATGGAAGCCTCCACAGCCCTGTGCTGCAGCTTCAGCCCCTTCCCTGTGATATATACACGAGCTGCAGCCCCCAGTAGTGACAGGAGACACTTTTATTTCTTCCCCCAAAATCCAGTGTGACCTCAGCTCTATAACTAATGAGGAAAAGCTGAATCTTCCCCACCTCAGGGTCAGGATCCGTCCGCTCTGCACAGGGGAGATGCTAGAATGTACGGGCTCTTGACAGGTATGACGTCACTGGTCATGTGATGGGGCGTGGTCACAATGCAGCCTGATGTTTCCAGCCCGAACTTTCCAGACAGAAAACAATGTTTAGTCTAAGACCACGTGGGCACAGAGGTGATTATAATAGAGGCGGGGTCTGGGGGTAACAGCTCCAGATGGGGGAGTGCAGGAGGCGGAGCCTGCAGGATAATAGGGGACAGGAAACCAACGCCACGCCCATGACCTGACTGTAGCCCGTACATTCTAGGCTCAACCCTCTGCACTCCCTGGTTAGCATCTAGAGTGGAGTTGATTTTTTGAGGTACAGACGTCACCGGAAGGGGCGGGGCCTCCCCCTGCGGTGCAGAGCTGTGAGGATTGTGTCTGTAGAATGGAGGTGATTTTTTGAGGCTCTCTCAGTAGATACTTTTTTTGAGAACCTCATTATATCAACTCCGCACTACACGGCTCTGTACTGAGGGGACTAGAATGGAGGTGATATTGTGAGGTGACTGCAGCCTCCAGTGTAGACGGCTCTGTACTGAGGAGACTAGAATGGAGGTGATATTGTGAGGTGACTGCAGTCTCCAGTGTAGACGGCTCTGTACTGAGGGGACTAGAATGGAGGTGATATTGTGAGGTGAATGCAGTCTCCAGTGTAGACGGCTCTGTACTGAGGGGACTAGAATGGAGGTGATATTGTGAGATGACTGCAGCCTCCGGTGTAGACGGCTCTGTACTGAGGGGACTAGAATGGAGGTGATATTGTGAGGTGACTGCAGCCTCCAGTGTAGACGGCTCTGTACTGAGGGGACTAGAATGGAGGGGATATTGTGAGGTGACTGCAGCCTCCAGTGTAGACGGCTCTGTACTGAGGGGACTAGAATGGAGGTGATATTGTGAGGTGACTGCAGCCTCCAGTGTAGACGGCTCTGTACTGAGGGGACTAGAATGGAGGTGATATTGTGAGGTGACTGCAGCCTCCAGTGTAGACGGCTCTGTACTGAGGAGACTAGAATGGAGGTGATATTGTGAGGTGACTGCAGTCTCCAGTGTAGACGGCTCTGTACTGAGGGGACTAGAATGGAGGTGATATTGTGAGGTGACTGCAGTCTCCAGTGTAGATGGTTCTGTACTGAGGGGTCTAGAATGGAGGTGATATTGTGAGGTGACTGCAGCCTCCAGTGTAGACGGCTCTGTACTGAGGGGACTAGAATGGAGGTGATATTGTGAGGTGACTGCAGTCTCCAGTGTAGACGGCTCTGTACTGAGGGGACTAGAATGGAGGTGATATTGTGAGGTGACTGCAGTCTCCAGTGTAGACGGCTCTGTACTGAGGGGACTAGAATGGAGGTGATATTGTGAGGTGACTGCAGTCTCCAGTGTAGACGGCTCTGTACTGAGGGGACTAGAATGGAGGTGATATTGTGAGGTGACTGCAGCCTCCAGTGTAGACGGCTCTGTACTGAGGGGACTAGAATGGAGGTGATATTGTGAGGTGACTGCAGTCTCCAGTGTAGACGGCTCTGTACTGAGGGGACTAGAATGGAGGTGATATTGTGAGGTGACTGCAGTCTCCAGTGTAGACGGCTCTGTACTGAGGGGACTAGAATGGAGGTGATATTGTGAGGTGACTGCAGCCTCCAGTGTAGACTGCTCTGTACTGAGGGGACTAGAATGGAGGTGATATTGTGAGGTGACTGCAGCCTCCAGTGTAGACGGCTCTGTACTGAGGGGACTAGAATGGAGGTGATATTGTGAGGTGACTGCAGTCTCCAGTGTAGACGGCTCTGTACTGAGGGGACTAGAATGGAGGTGATATTGTGAGGTGACTGCAGCCTCCAGTGTAGACGGCTCTGTACTGAGGGGACTAGAATGGAGGTGATATTGTGAGGTGACTGCAGCCTCCAATGTAGACGGCTCTGTACTGAGGGGACTAGAATGGAGGTGATATTGTGAGGTGACTGCAGTCTCCAGTGTAGACGGCTCTGTACTGAGGGGACTAGAATGGAGGTGATATTGTGAGGTGACTGCAGTCTCCAGTGTAGACGGCTCTGTACTGAGGGGTCTAGAATGGAGGTGATATTGTGAGGTGACTGCAGTCTCCAGTGTAGATGGCTCTGTACTGAGGGGACTAGAATGGAGGTGATATTGTGAGGTGACTGCAGCCTCCAGTGTAGACGGCTCTGTACTGAGGGGACTAGAATGGAGGTGATATTGTGAGGTGACTGCAGTCTCCAGTGTAGACGGCTCTGTACTGAGGGGACTAGAATGGAGGTGATATTGTGAGGTGACTGCAGTCTCCAGTGTAGACGGGTCTGTACTGAGGGGACTAGAATGGAGGTGATATTGTGAGGTGACTGCAGCCTCCAGTGTAGACGGCTCTGTACTGAGGGGACTAGAATGGAGGTGATATTGTGAGGTGACTGCAGCCTCCAGTGTAGACGGCTCTGTACTGAGGGGACTAGAATGGAGGTGATATTGTGAGACTGCAGCCTCCAGTGTAGACGGCTCTGTACTGAGGGGACTAGAATGGAGGTGATATTGTGAGGTGACTGCAGCCTCCAGTGTAGACGGCTCTGTACTGAGGAGACTAGAATGGAGGTGATATTGTGAGGTGACTGCAGTCTCCAGTGTAGACGGCTCTGTACTGAGGGGACTAGAATGGAGGTGATATTGTGAGGTGACTGCAGTCTCCAGTGTAGATGGTTCTGTACTGAGGGGACTAGAATGGAGGTGATATTGTGAGGTGACTGCAGCCTCCAGTGTAGACGGCTCTGTACTGAGGGGACTAGAATGGAGGTGATATTGTGAGGTGACTGCAGTCTCCAGTGTAGACGGCTCTGTACTGAGGGGACTAGAATGGAGGTGATATTGTGAGGTGACTGCAGCCTCCAGTGTAGACGGCTCTGTACTGAGGGGACTAGAATGGAGGTGATATTGTGAGGTGACTGCAGCCTCCAGTGTAGACGGCTCTGTACTGAGGGGACTAGAATGGAGGTGATATTGTGAGGTGACTGCAGTCTCCAGTGTAGACGGCTCTGTACTGAGGGGAATAGAATGGAGGTGATATTGTGAGGTGACTGCAGCCTCCAGTGTAGACGGCTCTGTACTGAGGGGACTAGAATGGAGGTGATATTGTGAGGTGACTGCAGCCTCCAGTGTAGACGGCTCTGTACTGAGGGGACTAGAATGGAGGTGATATTGTGAGACTGCAGCCTCCAGTGTAGACGGCTCTGTACTGAGGGGACTAGAATGGAGGTGATATTGTGAGGTGACTGCAGCCTCCAGTGTAGACGGCTCTGTACTGAGGAGACTAGAATGGAGGTGATATTGTGAGGTGACTGCAGTCTCCAGTGTAGACGGCTCTGTACTGAGGGGACTAGAATGGAGGTGATATTGTGAGGTGACTGCAGTTTCCAGTGTAGATGGTTCTGTACTGAGGGGACTAGAATGGAGGTGATATTGTGAGGTGACTGCAGCCTCCAGTGTAGACGGCTCTGTACTGAGGGGACTAGAATGGAGGTGATATTGTGAGGTGACTGCAGTCTCCAGTGTAGACGGCTCTGTACTGAGGGGACTAGAATGGAGGTGATATTGTGAGGTGACTGCAGTCTCCAGTGTAGACGGCTCTGTACTGAGGGGACTAGAATGGAGGTGATATTGTGAGATGACTGCAGCCTCCAGTGTAGACGGCTCTGTACTGAGGGGACTAGAATGGAGGTGATATTGTGAGGTGACTGCAGCCTCCAGTGTAGACGGCTCTGTACTGAGGGGACTAGAATGGAGGTGATATTGTGAGGTGACTGCAGTCTCCAGTGTAGACGGCTCTGTACTGAGGGGACTAGAATGGAGGTGATATTGTGAGGTGACTGCAGTCTCCAGTGTAGACGGCTCTGTACTGAGGGGACTAGAATGGAGGTGATATTGTGAGGTGACTGCAGTCTCCAGTGTAGACGGCTCTGTACTGAGGGGACTAGAATGGAGGTGATATTGTGAGGTGACTGCAGTCTCCAGTGTAGATGGTTCTGTACTGAGGGGACTAGAATGGAGGTGATATTGTGAGGTGACTGCAGCCTCCAGTGTAGACGGCTCTGTACTGAGGGGACTAGAATGGAGGTGCTATTGTGAGGTGACTGCAGTCTCCAGTGTAGACGGCTCTGTACTGAGGGGACTAGAATGGAGGTGATATTGTGAGGTGACTGCAGCCTCCAGTGTAGACGGCTCTGTACTGAGGGGACTAGAATGGAGGTGATATTGTGAGGTGACTGCAGTCTCCAGTGTAGACGGCTCTGTACTGAGGGGAATAGAATGGAGGTGATATTGTGAGGTGACTGCAGTCTCCAGTGTAGACGGCTCTGTACTGAGGGGACTAGAATGGAGGTGATATTGTGAGGTGACTGCAGCCTCCAGTGTAGACGGCTCTGTACTGAGGGGACTAGAATGGAGGTGATATTGTGAGGTGACTGCAGCCTCCAGTGTAGACGGCTCTGTACTGAGGGGACTAGAATGGAGGTGATATTGTGAGGTGACTGCAGTTTCCAGTGTAGACGGCTCTGTACTGAGGGGACTAGAATGGAGGTGATATTGTGAGGTGACTGCAGCCTCCAGTGTAGACTGCTCTGTACTGAGGGGACTAGAATGGAGGTGATATTGTGAGGTGACTGCAGCCTCCAGTGTAGACGGCTCTGTACTGAGGGGACTAGAATGGAGGTGATATTGTGAGGTGACTGCAGCCTCCAGTGTAGACGGCTCTGTACTGAGGGGACTAGAATGAAGGTGATATTGTGAGGTGACTGCAGCCTCCAGTGTAGATGGTTCTGTACTGAGGGGACTAGAATGGAGGTGATATTGTGAGGTGACTGCAGCCTCCAGTGTAGACGGCTCTGTACTGAGGAGACTAGAATGGAGGTGATATTGTGAGGTGACTGCAGTCTCCAGTGTAGATGGTTCTGTACTGAGGGGACTAGAATGGAGGTGATATTGTGAGGTGACTGCAGCCTCCAGTGTAGACGGCTCTGTACTGAGGGGACTAGAATGGAGGTGATATTGTGAGGTGACTGCAGCCTCCAGTGTAGACGGCTCTGTACTGAGGGGACTAGAATGGAGGTGATATTGTGAGGTGACTGCAGCCTCCAGTGTAGACGGCTCTGTACTGAGGGGACTAGAATGGAGGTGATATTGTGAGACTGCAGCCTCCAGTGTAGACGGCTCTGTACTGAGGGGACTAGAATGGAGGTGATATTGTGAGGTGACTGCAGCCTCCAGTGTAGACGGCTCTGTACTGAGGAGACTAGAATGGAGGTGATATTGTGAGGTGACTGCAGTCTCCAGTGTAGACGGCTCTGTACTGAGGGGACTAGAATGGAGGTGATATTGTGAGGTGACTGCAGTCTCCAGTGTAGATGGTTCTGTACTGAGGGGACTAGAATGGAGGTGATATTGTGAGGTGACTGCAGCCTCCAGTGTAGACGGCTCTGTACTGAGGGGACTAGAATGGAGGTGATATTGTGAGGTGACTGCAGTCTCCAGTGTAGACGGCTCTGTACTGAGGGGACTAGAATGGAGGTGATATTGTGAGGTGACTGCAGCCTCCAGTGTAGACGGCTCTGTACTGAGGGGACTAGAATGGAGGTGATATTGTGAGGTGACTGCAGTCTCCAGTGTAGACGGCTCTGTACTGAGGGGACTAGAATGGAGGTGATATTGTGAGGTGACTGCAGTCTCCAGTGTAGACGGCTCTGTACTGAGGGGACTAGAATGGAGGTGATATTGTGAGGTGACTGCAGCCTCCAGTGTAGACGGCTCTGTACTGAGGGGACTAGAATGGAGGTGATATTGTGAGGTGACTGCAGCCTCCAGTGTAGACGGCTCTGTACTGAGGGGACTAGAATGGAGGTGATATTGTGAGGTGACTGCAGTTTCCAGTGTAGACGGCTCTGTACTGAGGGGACTAGAATGGAGGTGATATTGTGAGGTGACTGCAGCCTCCAGTGTAGACGGCTCTGTACTGAGGGGACTAGAATGGAGGTGATATTGTGAGGTGACTGCAGCCTCCAGTGTAGACGGCTCTGTACTGAGGGGACTAGAATGGAGGTGATATTGTGAGGTGACTGCAGCCTCCAGTGTAGACGGCTCTGTACTGAGGGGACTAGAATGAAGGTGATATTGTGAGGTGACTGCAGCCTCCAGTGTAGATGGTTCTGTACTGAGGGGACTAGAATGGAGGTGATATTGTGAGGTGACTGCAGCCTCCAGTGTAGACGGCTCTGTACTGAGGGGACTAGAATGGAGGTGATATTGTGAGGTGACTGCAGCCTCCAGTGTAGACGGCTCTGTACTGAGGGGACTAGAATGGAGGTGATATTGTGAGGTGACTGCAGTCTCCAGTGTAGACGGCTCTGTACTGAGGGGACTAGAATGGAGGTGATATTGTGAGGTGACTGCAGTCTCCAGTGTAGACGGCTCTGTACTGAGGGGACTAGAATGGAGGTGATATTGTGAGATGACTGCAGCCTCCAGTGTAGACGGCTCTGTACTGAGGGGACTAGAATGGAGGTGATATTGTGAGGTGACTGCAGCCTCCAGTGTAGACGGCTCTGTACTGAGGGGACTAGAATGGAGGTGATATTGTGAGGTGACTGCAGTCTCCAGTGTAGACGGCTCTGTACTGAGGGGACTAGAATGGAGGTGATATGTGAGGTGACTGCAGCCTCCAGTGTAGACGGCTCTGTACTGAGGGGACTAGAATGGAGGTGATATTGTGAGGTGACTGCAGCCTCCAGTGTAGACGGCTCTGTACTGAGGGGACTAGAATGGAGGTGATATTGTGAGACTGCAGCCTCCAGTGTAGACGGCTCTGTACTGAGGGGACTAGAATGGAGGTGATATTGTGAGGTGACTGCAGCCTCCAGTGTAGACGGCTCTGTACTGAGGAGACTAGAATGGAGGTGATATTGTGAGGTGACTGCAGTCTCCAGTGTAGACGGCTCTGTACTGAGGGGACTAGAATGGAGGTGATATTGTGAGGTGACTGCAGTCTCCAGTGTAGATGGTTCTGTACTGAGGGGACTAGAATGGAGGTGATATTGTGAGGTGACTGCAGCCTCCAGTGTAGACGGCTCTGTACTGAGGGGACTAGAATGGAGGTGATATTGTGAGGTGACTGCAGTCTCCAGTGTAGACGGCTCTGTACTGAGGGGACTAGAATGGAGGTGATATTGTGAGGTGACTGCAGTCTCCAGTGTAGACGGCTCTGTACTGAGGGGACTAGAATGGAGGTGATATTGTGAGATGACTGCAGCCTCCAGTGTAGACGGCTCTGTACTGAGGGGACTAGAATGGAGGTGATATTGTGAGGTGACTGCAGCCTCCAGTGTAGACGGCTCTGTACTGAGGGGACTAGAATGGAGGTGATATTGTGAGGTGACTGCAGTCTCCAGTGTAGACGGCTCTGTACTGAGGGGACTAGAATGGAGGTGATATTGTGAGGTGACTGCAGTCTCCAGTGTAGACGGCTCTGTACTGAGGGGACTAGAATGGAGGTGATATTGTGAGGTGACTGCAGCCTCCAGTGTAGACGGCTCTGTACTGAGGGGACTAGAATGGAGGTGATATTGTGAGGTGACTGCAGTCTCCAGTGTAGACGGCTCTGTACTGAGGGGACTAGAATGGAGGTGATATTGTGAGGTGACTGCAGTCTCCAGTGTAGACGGCTCTGTACTGAGGGGACTAGAATGGAGGTGATATTGTGAGATGACTGCAGCCTCCAGTGTAGACGGCTCTGTACTGAGGAGACTAGAATGGAGGTGATATTGTGAGGTGACTGCAGCCTCCAGTGTAGACGGCTCTGTACTGAGGGGACTAGAATGGAGGTGATATTGTGAGGTGACTGCAGTCTCCAGTGTAGACGGCTCTGTACTGAGGGGACTAGAATGGAGGTGATATTGTGAGGTGACTGCAGTCTCCAGTGTAGACGGCTCTGTACTGAGGGGACTAGAATGGAGGTGATATTGTGAGGTGACTGCAGCCTCCAGTGTAGACGGCTCTGTACTGAGGGGACTAGAATGGAGGTGATATTGTGAGGTGACTGCAGCCTCCAGTGTAGACGGCTCTGTACTGAGGGGACTAGAATGGAGGTGATATTGTGAGGTGACTGCAGCCTCCAGTGTAGACGGCTCTGTACTGAGGGGACTAGAATGGAGGTGATATTGTGAGGTGACTGCAGCCTCCAGTGTAGACGGCTCTGTACTGAGGGGACTAGAATGGAGGTGATATTGTGAGGTGACTGCAGTCTCCAGTGTAGACGGCTCTGTACTGAGGGGACTAGAATGGAGGTGATATTGTGAGGTGACTGCAGCCTCCAGTGTAGACGGCTCTGTACTGAGGGGACTAGAATGGAGGTGATATTGTGAGGTGACTGCAGTCTCCAGTGTAGATGGTTCTGTACTGAGGGGACTAGAATGGAGGTGATATTGTGAGGTGACTGCAGCCTCCAGTGTAGACGGCTCTGTACTGAGGGGACTAGAATGGAGGTGATATTGTGAGGTGACTGCAGTTTCCAGTGTAGACGGCTCTGTACTGAGGGGACTAGAATGGAGGTGATATTGTGAGGTGACTGCAGCCTCCAGTGTAGACGGCTCTGTACTGAGGGGACTAGAATGGAGGTGATATTGTGAGGTGACTGCAGCCTCCAGTGTAGACGGCTCTGTACTGAGGGGACTAGAATGGAGGTGATATTGTGAGGTGACTGCAGTCTCCAGTGTAGACGGCTCTGTACTGAGGGGACTAGAATGGAGGTGATATTGTGAGGTGACTGCAGTCTCCAGTGTAGACGGCTCTGTACTGAGGGGACTAGAATGGAGGTGATATTGTGAGATGACTGCAGCCTCCAGTGTAGACGGCTCTGTACTGAGGGGACTAGAATGGAGGTGATATTGTGAGGTGACTGCAGCCTCCGGTGTAGACGGCTCTGTACTGAGGGGACTAGAATGGAGGTGATATTGTGAGGTGACTGCAGTCTCCAGTGTAGACGGCTCTGTACTGAGGGGACTAGAATGGAGGTGATATTGTGAGGTGACTGCAGCCTCCAGTGTAGACGGCTCTGTACTGAGGGGACTAGAATGGAGGTGATATTGTGAGGTGACTGCAGCCTCCAGTGTAGACGGCTCTGTACTGAGGGGACTAGAATGGAGGTGATATTGTGAGGTGACTGCAGCCTCCAGTGTAGATGGCTCTGTACTGAGGGGACTAGAATGGAGGTGATATTGTGAGGTGACTGCAGTCTCCAGTGTAGACGGCTCTGTACTGAGGGGACTAGAATGGAGGTGATATTGTGAGGTGACTGCAGACTCCAGTGTAGACGGCTCTGTACTGAGGGGACTAGAATGGAGGTGATATTGTGAGGTGACTGCAGCCTCCAGTGTAGACGGCTCTGTACTGAGGAGACTAGAATGGAGGTGATATTGTGAAGTGACTGCAGTCTCCAGTGTAGACGGCTCTGTACTGAGGGGACTAGAATGGAGGTGATATTGTGAGGTGACTGCAGCCTCCAGTGTAGACGGCTCTGTACTGAGGAGACTAGAATGGAGGTGATATTGTGAGGTGACTGCAGTCTCCAGTGTAGACGGCTCTGTACTGAGGGGACTAGAATGGAGGTGATATTGTGAGGTGACTGCAGTCTCCAGTGTAGATGGTTCTGTACTGAGGGGACTAGAATGGAGGTGATATTGTGAGGTGACTGCAGCCTCCAGTGTAGACGGCTCTGTACTGAGGGGACTAGAATGGAGGTGATATTGTGAGGTGACTGCAGCCTCCAGTGTAGACGGCTCTGTACTGAGGGGACTAGAATGGAGGTGATATTGTGAGGTGACTGCAGTCTCCAGTGTAGACGGCTCTGTACTGAGGGGACTAGAATGGAGGTGATATTGTGAGGTGACTGCAGTCTCCAGTGTAGACGGCTCTGTACTGAGGGGACTAGAATGGAGGTGATATTGTGAGGTGACTGCAGCCTCCAGTGTAGACGGCTCTGTACTGAGGGGACTAGAATGGAGGTGATATTGTGAGGTGACTGCAGCCTCCAGTGTAGACGGCTCTGTACTGAGGGGACTAGAATGGAGGTGATATTGTGAGGTGACTGCAGTCTCCAGTGTAGACGGCTCTGTACTGAGGGGACTAGAATGGAGGTGATATTGTGAGGTGACTGCAGTCTCCAGTGTAGACGGCTCTGTACTGAGGGGACTAGAATGGAGGTGATATTGTGAGGTGACTGCAGCCTCCAGTGTAGACGGCTCTGTACTGAGGGGACAAGAATGGAGGTGATATTGTGAGGTGACTGCAGTCTCCAGTGTAGACGGCTCTGTACTGAGGGGACTAGAATGGAGGTGATATTGTGAGGTGACTGCAGTCTCCAGTGTAGACGGCTCTGTACTGAGGGGACTAGAATGGAGGTGATATTGTGAGATGACTGCAGCCTCCAGTGTAGACGGCTCTGTACTGAGGAGACTAGAATGGAGGTGATATTGTGAGGTGACTGCAGCCTCCAGTGTAGACGGCTCTGTACTGAGGGGACTAGAATGGAGGTGATATTGTGAGGTGACTGCAGTCTCCAGTGTAGACGGCTCTGTACTGAGGGGACTAGAATGGAGGTGATATTGTGAGGTGACTGCAGCCTCCAGTGTAGACGGCTCTGTACTGAGGGGACTAGAATGGAGGTGATATTGTGAGGTGACTGCAGCCTCCAGTGTAGACGGCTCTGTACTGAGGGGACTAGAATGGAGGTGATATTGTGAGGTGACTGCAGTCTCCAGTGTAGACGGCTCTGTACTGAGGGGACTAGAATGGAGGTGATATTGTGAGGTGACTGCAGTCTCCAGTGTAGACGGCTCTGTACTGAGGGGACTAGAATGGAGGTGATATTGTGAGATGACTGCAGCCTCCAGTGTAGACGGCTCTGTACTGAGGGGACTAGAATGGAGGTGATATTGTGAGGTGACTGCAGCCTCCGGTGTAGACGGCTCTGTACTGAGGGGACTAGAATGGAGGTGATATTGTGAGGTGACTGCAGTCTCCAGTGTAGACGGCTCTGTACTGAGGGGACTAGAATGGAGGTGATATTGTGAGGTGACTGCAGCCTCCAGTGTAGACGGCTCTGTACTGAGGGGACTAGAATGGAGGTGATATTGTGAGGTGACTGCAGCCTCCAGTGTAGACGGCTCTGTACTGAGGGGACTAGAATGGAGGTGATATTGTGAGGTGACTGCAGCCTCCAGTGTAGATGGCTCTGTACTGAGGGGACTAGAATGGAGGTGATATTGTGAGGTGACTGCAGTCTCCAGTGTAGACGGCTCTGTACTGAGGGGACTAGAATGGAGGTGATATTGTGAGGTGACTGCAGACTCCAGTGTAGACGGCTCTGTACTGAGGGGACTAGAATGGAGGTGATATTGTGAGGTGACTGCAGCCTCCAGTGTAGACGGCTCTGTACTGAGGAGACTAGAATGGAGGTGATATTGTGAAGTGACTGCAGTCTCCAGTGTAGACGGCTCTGTACTGAGGGGACTAGAATGGAGGTGATATTGTGAGGTGACTGCAGCCTCCAGTGTAGACGGCTCTGTACTGAGGAGACTAGAATGGAGGTGATATTGTGAGGTGACTGCAGTCTCCAGTGTAGACGGCTCTGTACTGAGGGGACTAGAATGGAGGTGATATTGTGAGGTGACTGCAGTCTCCAGTGTAGATGGTTCTGTACTGAGGGGACTAGAATGGAGGTGATATTGTGAGGTGACTGCAGCCTCCAGTGTAGACGGCTCTGTACTGAGGGGACTAGAATGGAGGTGATATTGTGAGGTGACTGCAGCCTCCAGTGTAGACGGCTCTGTACTGAGGGGACTAGAATGGAGGTGATATTGTGAGGTGACTGCAGTCTCCAGTGTAGACGGCTCTGTACTGAGGGGACTAGAATGGAGGTGATATTGTGAGGTGACTGCAGTCTCCAGTGTAGACGGCTCTGTACTGAGGGGACTAGAATGGAGGTGATATTGTGAGATGACTGCAGCCTCCAGTGTAGACGGCTCTGTACTGAGGGGACTAGAATGGAGGTGATATTGTGAGGTGACTGCAGCCTCCAGTGTAGACGGCTCTGTACTGAGGGGACTAGAATGGAGGTGATATTGTGAGGTGACTGCAGTCTCCAGTGTAGACGGCTCTGTACTGAGGGGACTAGAATGGAGGTGATATTGTGAGGTGACTGCAGTCTCCAGTGTAGACGGCTCTGTACTGAGGGGACTAGAATGGAGGTGATATTGTGAGGTGACTGCAGCCTCCAGTGTAGACGGCTCTGTACTGAGGGGACAAGAATGGAGGTGATATTGTGAGGTGACTGCAGTCTCCAGTGTAGACGGCTCTGTACTGAGGGGACTAGAATGGAGGTGATATTGTGAGGTGACTGCAGTCTCCAGTGTAGACGGCTCTGTACTGAGGGGACTAGAATGGAGGTGATATTGTGAGATGACTGCAGCCTCCAGTGTAGACGGCTCTGTACTGAGGAGACTAGAATGGAGGTGATATTGTGAGGTGACTGCAGCCTCCAGTGTAGACGGCTCTGTACTGAGGGGACTAGAATGGAGGTGATATTGTGAGGTGACTGCAGTCTCCAGTGTAGACGGCTCTGTACTGAGGGGACTAGAATGGAGGTGATATTGTGAGGTGACTGCAGTCTCCAGTGTAGACGGCTCTGTACTGAGGGGACTAGAATGGAGGTGATATTGTGAGGTGACTGCAGCCTCCAGTGTAGACGGCTCTGTACTGAGGGGACTAGAATGGAGGTGATATTGTGAGGTGACTGCAGCCTCCAGTGTAGACGGCTCTGTACTGAGGGGACTAGAATGGAGGTGATATTGTGAGGTGACTGCAGTCTCCAGTGTAGACGGCTCTGTACTGAGGGGACTAGAATGGAGGTGATATTGTGAGGTGACTGCAGCCTCCAGTGTAGACGGCTCTGTACTGAGGGGACTAGAATGGAGGTGATATTGTGAGGTGACTGCAGTCTCCAGTGTAGATGGTTCTGTACTGAGGGGACTAGAATGGAGGTGATATTGTGAGGTGACTGCAGCCTCCAGTGTAGACGGCTCTGTACTGAGGGGACTAGAATGGAGGTGATATTGTGAGGTGACTGCAGTTTCCAGTGTAGACGGCTCTGTACTGAGGGGACTAGAATGGAGGTGATATTGTGAGGTGACTGCAGCCTCCAGTGTAGACGGCTCTGTACTGAGGGGACTAGAATGGAGGTGATATTGTGAGGTGACTGCAGCCTCCAGTGTAGACGGCTCTGTACTGAGGGGACTAGAATGGAGGTGATATTGTGAGGTGACTGCAGTCTCCAGTGTAGACGGCTCTGTACTGAGGGGACTAGAATGGAGGTGATATTGTGAGGTGACTGCAGTCTCCAGTGTAGACGGCTCTGTACTGAGGGGACTAGAATGGAGGTGATATTGTGAGATGACTGCAGCCTCCAGTGTAGACGGCTCTGTACTGAGGGGACTAGAATGGAGGTGATATTGTGAGGTGACTGCAGCCTCCGGTGTAGACGGCTCTGTACTGAGGGGACTAGAATGGAGGTGATATTGTGAGGTGACTGCAGTCTCCGGTGTAGACGGCTCTGTACTGAGGGGACTAGAATGGAGGTGATATTGTGAGGTGACTGCAGCCTCCAGTGTAGACGGCTCTGTACTGAGGGGACTAGAATGGAGGTGATATTGTGAGGTGACTGCAGCCTCCAGTGTAGACGGCTCTGTACTGAGGGGACTAGAATGGAGGTGATATTGTGAGGTGACTGCAGCCTCCAGTGTAGATGGCTCTGTACTGAGGGGACTAGAATGGAGGTGATATTGTGAGGTGACTGCAGTCTCCAGTGTAGACGGCTCTGTACTGAGGGGACTAGAATGGAGGTGATATTGTGAGGTGACTGCAGACTCCAGTGTAGACGGCTCTGTACTGAGGGGACTAGAATGGAGGTGATATTGTGAGGTGACTGCAGCCTCCAGTGTAGACGGCTCTGTACTGAGGGGACTAGAATGGAGGTGATATTGTGAGGTGACTGCAGTCTCCAGTGTAGACGGCTCTGTACTGAGGGGACTAGAATGGAGGTGATATTGTGAGGTGACTGCAGCCTCCAGTGTAGACGGCTCTGTACTGAGGGGACTAGAATGGAGGTGATATTGTGAGGTGACTGCAGCCTCCAGTGTAGACGGCTCTGTACTGAGGGGACTAGAATGGAGGTGATATTGTGAGGTGACTGCAGCCTCCAGTGTAGACGGCTCTGTACTGAGGGGACTAGAATGGAGGTGATATTGTGAGGTGACTGCAGCCTCCAGTGTAGACGGCTCTGTACTGAGGGGACTAGAATGGAGGTGATATTGTGAGATGACTGCAGCATCCAGTGTAGACGGCTCTGTACTGAGGGGACTAGAGTGGAGGTGATATTGTGAGGTGACTGCAGCCTCCAGTGTAGACGGCTCTGTACTGAGGGGACTAGAATGGAGGTAATATTGTGAGGTGACTGCAGTCTCCAGTGTAGACGGCTCTGTACTGAGGGGACTAGAATGGAGGTAATATTGTGAGGTGACTGCAGTCTCCAGTGTAGACGGCTCTGTACTGAGGGGTCTAGAATGGAGGTGATATTGTGAGGTGACTGCAGTCTCCAGTGTAGACGGCTCTGTACTGAGGGGACTAGAATGGAGGTGATATTGTGAGGTGACTGCAGCCTCCAGTGTAGACGGCTCTGTACTGAGGGGACTAGAGTGGAGGTGATATTGTGAGGTGACTGCAGCCTCCAGTTTAGACGGCTCTGTACTGAGGGGACTAGAATGGAGGAGATATTGTGAGGTGACTGCAGTCTCCAGTGTAGACGGCTCTGTACTGAGGGGACTAGAATGGAGGTGATATTGTGAGGTGACTGCAGCCTCCAGTGTAGACGGCTCTGTACTGAGGGGACTAGAATGGAGGTGATATTGTGAGGTGACTGCAGCCTCCAGTGTAGACGGCTCTGTACTGAGGGGACTAGAATGGAGGTGATATTGTGAGGTGACTGCAGCCTCCAGTGTAGACGGCTCTGTACTGAGGGGACTAGAATGGAGGTGATATTGTGAGGTGACTGCAGCCTCCAGTGTAGATGGCTCTGTACTGAGGGGACTAGAATGGAGGTGATATTGTGAGGTGACTGCAGTCTCCAGTGTAGACGGCTCTGTACTGAGGGGACTAGAATGGAGGTGATATTGTGAGGTGACTGCAGACTCCAGTGTAGACGGCTCTGTACTGAGGGGACTAGAATGGAGGTGATATTGTGAGGTGACTGCAGCCTCCAGTGTAGACGGCTCTGTACTGAGGGGACTAGAATGGAGGTGATATTGTGAGGTGACTGCAGTCTCCAGTGTAGACGGCTCTTTACTGAGGGGACTAGAATGGAGGTGATATTGTGAGGTGACTGCAGCCTCCAGTGTAGACGGCTCTGTACTGAGGGGACTAGAATGGCGGTGATATTGTGAGGTGACTGCAGCCTCCAGTGTAGACGGCTCTGTACTGAGGGGACTAGAATGGAGGTGATATTGTGAGGTGACTGCAGCCTTCAGTGTAGACGGCTCTGTACTGAGGGGACTAGAATGGAGGTGATATTGTGAGGTGACTGCAGCCTCCAGTGTAGACGGCTCTGTACTGAGGGGACTAGAATGGAGGTGATATTGTGAGGTGACTGCAGCCTCCAGTGTAGACGGCTCTGTACTGAGGGGACTAGAATGGAGGTGATATTGTGAGGTGACTGCAGCATCCAGTGTAGACGGCTCTGTACTGAGGGGACTAGAGTGGAGGTGATATTGTGAGGTGACTGCAGCCTCCAGTGTAGACGGCTCTGTACTGAGGGGACTAGAATGGAGGTGATATTGTGAGGTGACTGCAGTCTCCAGTGTAGACGGCTCTGTACTGAGGGGTCTAGAATGGAGGTGATATTGTGAGGTGACTGCAGTCTCCAGTGTAGACGGCTCTGTACTGAGGGGACTAGAATGGAGGTGATATTGTGAGGTGACTGCAGTCTCCAGTGTAGACGGCTCTGTACTGAGGGGACTAGAATGGAGGTGATATTGTGAGATGACTGCAGCCTCCAGTGTAGACGGCTCTGTACTGAGGGGACTAGAATGGAGGAGATATTGTGAGGTGACTGCAGTCTCCAGTGTAGACGGCTCTGTACTGAGGGGACTAGAATGGAGGTGATATTGTGAGGTGACTGCAGTCTCCAGTGTAGACGGCTCTGTACTGAGGGGACTAGACTGGAGTGATATTGTGAGGTGACTGCAGTCTCCATTGTAGACGGCTCTGTACTGAGGGGACTAGAATGGAGGTGATATTGTGAGGTGACTGCAGTCTCCAGTGTAGACGGCTCTGTACTGAGGGGACTAGAATGGAGGTGATATTGTGAGGTGACTGCAGTCTCCAGTGTAGACGGCTCTGTACTGAGGGGACTAGAATGGAGGTGATATTGTGAGGTGACTGCAGTCTCCAGTGTAGACGGCTCTGTACTGAGGGGACTAGAATGGAGGTGATATTGTGAGGTGACTGCAGTCTCCAGTGTAGACGGCTCTGTACTGAGGGGACTAGAATGGAGGTGATATTGTGAGGTGACTGCAGTCTCCAGTGTAGACGGCTCTGTACTGAGGGGACTAGAATGGAGGTGATATTGTGAGGTGACTGCAGTCTCCAGTGTAGACGGCTCTGTACTGAGGAGACTAGAATGGAGGTGATATTGTGAGGTGACTGCAGTCTCCAGTGTAGACGGCTCTGTACTGAGGGGACTAGAATGGAGGTGATATTGTGAGGTGACTGCAGTCTCTAGTGTAGACGGCTCTGTACTGAGGGGACTAGAATGGAGGTGATATTGTGAGGTGACTGCAGTCTCCAGTGTAGACGGCTCTGTACTGAGGGGACTAGAATGGAGGTGATATTGTGAGGTGACTGCAGCCTCCAGTGTAGACGGCTCTGTACTGAGGGGACTAGAATGGAGGTGATATTGTGAGGTGACTGCAGTCTCCAGTGTAGACGGCTCTGTACTGAGGGGACTAGAATGGAGGTGATATTGTGAGGTGACTGCAGTTTCCAGTATAAACGGCTCTGTACTGAGGGGACTAGAATGGAGGTGATATTGTGAGGTGACTGCAGTCTCCAGTGTAGACGGCTCTGTACTGAGGGGACTAGAATGGAGGTGATATTGTGAGGTGACTGCAGTCTCCAGTGTAGACGGCTCTGTACTGAGGGGACTAGAATGGAGGTGATATTGTGAGGTGACTGCAGTCTCCAGTGTAGACGGCTCTGTACTGAGGGGACTAGAATGGAGGTGATATTGTGAGGTGACTGCAGTTTCCAGTGTAGACGGCTCTGTACTGAGGGGACTAGAATGGAGGTGATATTGTGAGGTGACTGCAGTCTCCAGTGTAGACGGCTCTTTACTGAGGGGACTAGAATGGAGGTGATATTGTGAGGTGACTGCAGCCTCCAGTGTAGACGGCTCTGTACTGAGGGGACTAGAATGGCGGTGATATTGTGAGGTGACTGCAGCCTCCAGTGTAGACGGCTCTGTACTGAGGGGACTAGAATGGAGGTGATATTGTGAGGTGACTGCAGCCTTCAGTGTAGACGGCTCTGTACTGAGGGGACTAGAATGGAGGTGATATTGTGAGGTGACTGCAGCCTCCAGTGTAGACGGCTCTGTACTGAGGGGACTAGAATGGAGGTGATATTGTGAGGTGACTGCAGCCTCCAGTGTAGACGGCTCTGTACTGAGGGGACTAGAATGGAGGTGATATTGTGAGATGACTGCAGCATCCAGTGTAGACGGCTCTGTACTGAGGGGACTAGAGTGGAGGTGATATTGTGAGGTGACTGCAGCCTCCAGTGTAGACGGCTCTGTACTGAGGGGACTAGAATGGAGGTGATATTGTGAGGTGACTGCAGTCTCCAGTGTAGACGGCTCTGTACTGAGGGGTCTAGAATGGAGGTGATATTGTGAGGTGACTGCAGTCTCCAGTGTAGACGGCTCTGTACTGAGGGGACTAGAATGGAGGTGATATTGTGAGGTGACTGCAGTCTCCAGTGTAGACGGCTCTGTACTGAGGGGACTAGAATGGAGGTGATATTGTGAGATGACTGCAGCCTCCAGTGTAGACGGCTCTGTACTGAGGGGACTAGAATGGAGGAGATATTGTGAGGTGACTGCAGTCTCCAGTGTAGACGGCTCTGTACTGAGGGGACTAGAATGGAGGTGATATTGTGAGGTGACTGCAGTCTCCAGTGTAGACGGCTCTGTACTGAGGGGACTAGACTGGAGGTGATATTGTGAGGTGACTGCAGTCTCCATTGTAGACGGCTCTGTACTGAGGGGACTAGAATGGAGGTGATATTGTGAGGTGACTGCAGTCTCCAGTGTAGACGGCTCTGTACTGAGGGGACTAGAATGGAGGTGATATTGTGAGGTGACTGCAGTCTCCAGTGTAGACGGCTCTGTACTGAGGGGACTAGAATGGAGGTGATATTGTGAGGTGACTGCAGTCTCCAGTGTAGACGGCTCTGTACTGAGGGGACTAGAATGGAGGTGATATTGTGAGGTGACTGCAGTCTCCAGTGTAGACGGCTCTGTACTGAGGGGACTAGAATGGAGGTGATATTGTGAGGTGACTGCAGTCTCCAGTGTAGACGGCTCTGTACTGAGGGGACTAGAATGGAGGTGATATTGTGAGGTGACTGCAGTCTCCAGTGTAGACGGCTCTGTACTGAGGGGACTAGAATGGAGGTGATATTGTGAGGTGACTGCAGTCTCCAGTGTAGACGGCTCTGTACTGAGGGGACTAGAATGGAGGTGATATTGTGAGGTGACTGCAGTCTCCAGTGTAGACGGCTCTGTACTGAGGGGACTAGAATGGAGGTGATATTGTGAGGTGACTGCAGTCTCCAGTGTAGACGGCTCTGTACTGAGGGGACTAGAATGGAGGTGATATTGTGAGGTGACTGCAGTCTCCAGTGTAGACGGCTCTGTACTGAGGGGACTAGAATGGAGGTGATATTGTGAGGTGACTGCAGTCTCCAGTGTAGACGGCTCTGTACTGAGGGGACTAGAATGGAGGTGATATTGTGAGGTGACTGCAGTCTCCAGTGTAGACGGCTCTGTACTGAGGGGACTAGAATGGAGGTGATATTGTGAGGTGACTGCAGCCTCCAGTGTAGACGGCTCTGTACTGAGGGGACTAGAATGGAGGTGATATTGTGAGGTGACTGCAGTCTCCAGTGTAGACGGCTCTGTACTGAGGGGACTAGAATGGAGGTGATATTGTGAGGTGACTGCAGTTTCCAGTATAAACGGCTCTGTACTGAGGGGACTAGAATGGAGGTGATATTGTGAGGTGACTGCAGTCTCCAGTGTAGACGGCTCTGTACTGAGGGGACTAGAATGGAGGTGATATTGTGAGGTGACTGCAGTCTCCAGTGTAGACGGCTCTGTACTGAGGGGACTAGAATGGAGGTGATATTGTGAGGTGACTGCAGTCTCCAGTGTAGACGGCTCTGTACTGAGGGGACTAGAATGGAGGTGATATTGTGAGGTGACTGCAGTTTCCAGTGTAGACGGCTCTGTACTGAGGGGACTAGAATGGAGGTGATATTGTGAGGTGACTGCAGCCTCCAGTGTAGACGGCTCTGTACTGAGGGGACTAGAATGGAGGTGATATTGTGAGGTGACTGCAGCCTCCAGTGTAGACGGCTCTGTACTGAGGGGACTAGAATGGAGGTGATATTGTGAGGTGACTGCAGCCTCCAGTATAGACGGCTCTGTACTGAGGGGACTAGAATAGAGGTGATATTGTGATGTGACTGCAGTCTCCAGTGTAGACGGCTCTGTACTGAGGGGACTAGAATGGAGGTGATATTGTGAGGTGACTGCAGCCTCCAGTGTAGACGGCTCTGTACTGAGGGGACTAGAATGGAGGTGATATTGTGAGGTGACTGCAGTCTCCAGTGTAGACGGCTCTGTACTGAGGGGACTAGAATGGAGGTGATATTGTGAGGTGACTGCAGTCTCCAGTGTAGACGGCTCTGTACTGAGGGGAGTAGAATGGAGGTGATATTGTGAGGTGACTGCAGTCTCCAGTGTAGACGGCTCTGTACTGAGGGGACTAGAATGGAGGTGATATTGTGAGGTGACTGCAGCCTCCAGTGTAGACGGCTCTGTACTGAGGGGACTAGAATGGAGGTGATATTGTGAGGTGACTGCAGTCTCCAGTGTAGACGGCTCTGTACTGAGGGGACTAGAATGGAGGTGATATTGTGAGGTGACTGCAGTCTCCAGTGTAGACGGCTCTGTACTGAGGGGACTAGAATGGAGGTGATATTGTGAGGTGACTGCAGTCTCCAGTGTAGACGGCTCTGTACTGAGGGGACTAGAATGGAGGTGATATTGTGAGGTGACTGCAGTCTCCAGTGTAGACGGCTCTGTACTGAGGGGACTAGAATGGAGGTGATATTGTGAGGTGACTGCAGTCTCCAGTGTAGACGGCTCTGTACTGAGGGGACTAGAATGGAGGTGATATTGTGAGGTGACTGCAGCCTCCAGTGTAGACGGCTCTGTACTGAGGGGACTAGAATAGAGGTGATATTGTGAGGTGACTGCAGTCTCCAGTGTAGACGGCTCTGTACTGAGGGGACTAGAATGGAGGTGATATTGTGAGGTGACTGCAGCCTCCAGTGTAGACGGCTCTGTACTGAGGGGACTAGAATGGAGGTGATATTGTGAGGTGACTGCAGTCTCCAGTGTAGACGGCTCTGTACTGAGGGGACTAGAATGGAGGTGATATTGTGAGGTGACTGCAGTCTCCAGTGTAGACGGCTCTGTACTGAGGGGACTAGAATGGAGGTGATATTGTGAGGTGACTGCAGTCTCCAGTGTAGACGGCTCTGTACTGAGGGGACTAGAATGGAGGTGATATTGTGAGGTGACTGCAGTCTCCAGTGTAGACGGCTCTGTACTGAGGGGACTAGAATGGAGGTGATATTGTGAGGATCTCCCTCCATCAAAGCATCACCTCCAATCTAGACAGCGCCTCATAGACACCACTAGAGTGTTTATTCCAGGAGTCTCTCAGTTATGTATACACACATATGCAAACACACAAATATTGCAAAAAAAAAAGGAGAACAAGAGCAAAATTGCTGAAAACAGTTCATAAATTTTATTGTACAAAAATTTCAAAATGCAAGTGCAATACAATAAATCACATTTATGGTAATACAAAAAAAGAGAAATGGGGGGCAGGTAGTAACAGACAAAACAGTGGCCTGGTACGGACAACAGGAAAGAGGGGTATTCCAAAATAGGATTGTAGGACCCTAAATTACTGGCATGTAAACATCCAATTGAATTGTTAAATAAACATATCCCTAATAGAGGTACATATCCCTAAATCACTGGCATGTAAGCAGGTGGGGGTGTTACTGGAAAGTCAAATTCCGGCTTGGGAAGGCTGGGCAATGATGACCGTGAGAGGGAACAAACTTAACCCGAGTCTGCATTGGCCAGATACAGACAAACAGGGAAAGAATATTCCCAGACAAAAGGTGCAAATCCCAGATTTAGTGGCATATGATTGTAACGCCTATTAGTATTCGATAATTACAGTTCGTATTCGCCAATTAGTATTCGATAATTACTATTATGTAATTCGATAATTACACCGCGAATAGGATTCAGAGTTCCGGAGTCAGTCGGCGCATGCGCGGGCCGGTCAGGAACGCCCCCCGTTTCGCAACCCCGGCAGTCAAGGAGTCAGTCGCATGCGCGGAAGCCCGAGCAAAAATTGCCCAAACCTCCGCGCACGCGCGGACTCCGTCGAGACACCGGACCGCGGCCAGGGGACTCCAGGCAGGCGCGCGCATGCGCACAAGACTCTGAAAACAATGAATGGACAGGGAATGGACAGAGACGTATAACAGGTAAAGAGGGAATGTGTAAGTATCTGGAGATAATATAAATCAAGCAGAACAAAGGTACAGAAGTCATTATTCATAATGAAAGCGTATACCATTACAATTAACTTTAAACCAGATTAATAGACGGCAGTAAAAATCATCAGAGTCAATATACAAAACAAAAAGAAAATAATAATCGTAGAACAAGGAATCCCAGGATGAAAAATGGGTATAATAACGTCAATGCACATCAATAGATTTCAAGGTTGTCAAGTCCAATCCATTTCGGTAAGAGTCACAGGGGGACATGTAGCAACAATTGGTAAGAAACTAAAAACAAGAAGAAAAACATAAAAAAGTGAAACTAAAAACAGAAAATTAAAAACCACAACAACCAGGCACCTGTTATTGCAATGAAACACCAAAGACAAGCATTATTAAGTTATAGTACTCATAACAGAAGTGTAACAGTAGTATACATAAACCCAAGGTGTCATTGTCAAGGTATAATAGAACAGAGAAAAGCGCCCACAAAGACAAGGTAACTGAAAAAGGGGGGGCCTATAAAAATGAGGCAAAGCTCAAGGCTTCATTAAGACCCTTGGGAGCAACCGTGTCCAAAGCCACAATCCATTTTGTTTCTCTTTGGGAAAGCATCTTTTTGATGTTACCACCCCTAATGCCACTATGAACCACATCAATCCCCCGAACTCTCAAGGATCTTGGGTCGCAGTTGTGGAACTTTTTAAAGTGGCGAGGTAAGGTCTTAAGTAAAGAAAAATCGTTCACCGTCCTGGCCGCGCCAATGTCTCGCACATGCTCCCTCACACGTATCCGTAATTCCCTGGATGTGAGTCCTACATAAATAAGAGGACAATTACAAGTGGCATAATAAATGACATTAGTTGTGCTACAAGAAATCCGATGTCTAATCAGGTAAGTACGTTGGGAGTCGGAACTAGTGAAGGAGCATGAGCGAAAGACATTGGCGCAGGCAAGACAGTGCCCGCAAGGTAAGCATCCCAAAGTGGGACCACTGGAACCAAAAGGATTGGGGCTTTTTGCGATGTAGTGGCTATGGAATAGTAAGTTACTCAAATTACGGGCTCTACGAGCTGTGACCAGAAGAGCAGGAGAAAGAGACCGAGAAAGGACAGGATCTGTTTGGAGAACAGACCAATGGCGGGCCAAAATATCCCGCATCTTATGCCACTCAGAATTGTAAGTAGAGATGAAGCAGGGATTTGGATCACCAAGAGGACGTTTCGATGGCTGATGGATAAGTGAGATTCTAGGGGTGTGTTTCGCCCTAAGGTAACCCTTTTTGATGCACCGACGGCTATATCCCCTCTCCTCAAAGCGTGTTTTAAGGTCATCAGCCTGTACTTCGAATTTGGCGTCCGATGAGCAGATACGCCTCATCCGTAGAAATTGTCCAGTCGGGATAGTGCTAATCGTAGACCCTGTATGTCCCGAGGAGGCGTGAAGGAGTGCATTGACTGAAGTGGTTTTACGAAAAACATCAGTCTGAACACGTTGGTTGCCATCAACTTCCAGAACAATATCCAGGAAATCTATACGACTCGAGCTATATTTATAAGTAAGTTTGATGTTGTATATATTAGAGTTTAGACACTGAATGAACGAGTCGAGCTGCTCCACCGTACCCTGCCAGAACATCAAAATATCATCGATATATCTAATCCAGCACTGCGCCTGGGCAGCGGCCTGCACACCCTCGTCGCCAAAGACCTGTCTTTCCCAGAAACCCAGGAACAGGTTGGCGTACGAAGGCGCACAGGCCGCGCCCATCGCAGTGCCGCGCTTCTGAAGATAGAAGGAGTTTTTGAAAGTAAAGTAATTGTGTGACAGGGCAAAGTTTAGCAGCTCGACTACTAGCTCATTCAGCTCTGGATCCTGACCGAACATTTCAAGGAAGAAGCGGGCTGCCCGGATGCCATCTTCGTGTCGTATACAGGTATACAATGATTCCACATCCATTGTGACAAAAAATAAGTCAGGCTCCATTGAGATGCCGTGAACCCTCATGAGCACGTCCGTCGTGTCTTTAGCATAAGATGGCAGTGATTCCACTGATGGTCTCAAATAAAAATCAATGAATCTACAAACTGGTTCACAAAAGCCATCAATGCCAGACACGATCGGACGGCCAGGAGGGTTAGCGGCATCCTTATGGATCTTGGGGAGGAGATATAGCGTCGGGGCCCTAGGGAACCTGACCATCAAACCATCGAACATTTTCTTGGATATAATTCCCAAATCATGGGCTTTAGAAAGAATTTGTTGGAGATTAAGGGAGAAGGAGGTGGTGGGATCAAAGTCCAATTTTTGGTACGTCTCTTTGTCTTTAAGTTGTTTAAATACTTCTCTCTCATACTGTACCATGGGCCAGATCACAATGTTACCCCCCTTGTCAGCTGCTTTAAAAACGACGTCGTCAAATGACTGGAGTTCAACAAGGGCTTTTCTCTGTTTCCTCGTGAGATTATCAAAATGTCGCCGGGTAGAGATTGCCCTGAAATCCTCCATAACGAGTTTCGTAAAAATTTCAACGGCCGGGCAGACTGACAGGGGGGGGGAACCTTGATGACCTGGAATGGAGAAAAGTGGGAGACGTACCTGCGTCAATAGTTTGTTCCATCAATAACTCTTCAAGAGCAACAAGAGCTTCCCGTTCAAGATCAGTCATGGTGTCCAGACCAACGTCTCTTTTATTGTGAAGTTTCTTTAGGACAAGTTTCCTCGAAAAGAGGTACAGGTCCTTTAGGGCTGTGAAATAATGGAAATAATTGGTGGGGGAAAAGGACAGACCCAGGGACAAGACCTCGATCTGCGTCTCCGTGAGAAGATGATTAGATAGGTTAATTACCTGGAGTTTGTTTTTCGATTTGCCATCCTGAGACTTGCTAGGGCCAGGTTTGGAAGGTCCGGGTTTCTTAGGGCCACTCCTGGTAGTAATACCCCTGGACTCATCTTTTTTATATGAACTCTCGGATGTGACAGATCGGGTATCGTCCATGGAGCTGCCCTCGTTTTTTAACGAGGAGATGGATCTTGAATCACAAAAATGTGAGAAGGAGTTGGTGGAGTACAAGTCCAAAAAGTTCCAAAGAGATCTGGCTGACTAAGCTAATAATCGAGTCTACAGATGGAAATCCAGTGCCGCAAGAGCACGATCTCAGTCCCGTAGGGGTTTTTATTCCCGGTCCAGATCAACCTCTTTGAGGTCGGGCAGCTCCATGGACGATACCCGATCTGTCACATCCGAGAGTTCATATAATAAAGATGTACAGTAGAGGAAGCTCTGCTCACTGGTGTATAGGTGCTCAAGGGTAAAAAATAGTAGAATTAGAGGATAACTCCGGCACACTAAATCTCCCAATAAGAGTAAAAAGTCACACTGGATAATAATGCAAAATAATTCTTTATTAGTCCTTTTTGAAAACGTTGCATATATGGTTTGTGTCCAAATCAAATACAAGTGACGTTTCGGCCTGAGCCTTCGTCAGATTGGACTTGTCTAAATATAATGAAAAAAAACCAATAATCAATATCACACAAGGAGTGAAAGGACTGTAACATACAATGTATTGGTACAGTTGGGATGCAACAATGGTACAAATTTAGAACAAACAATGCTGATACCATAATACAGGATAAGGTAAATACGGTGTTATCATTTATAGAGGGTCAGAGTAAGCTGATGAATAATGATTTAACATTAATGAAAACTAAAGTGCAAAGGTGAAACTACACTATATTAGGCAGAGCTGATGGGTAGACCGACCATGGAAAGAAGAAAGAAAGGAGAAAAAGGGAAAGAAAAGAAAGAAAAAGGTATAAAAGGAAGAAAAAGAAAAAAAGAAGAGAAAAGAAAAAGAAGGAGAAAACAGCGGCTATGAAAAATGAGTAGGTGGTGTGTATGACTCACCAGATATATATATAGTAGCAATAAATGCGTCAATCAAGAAAGCGGAGTAATGCAAAACAGCTTATTCTGTAGGATACATTGCTATGAGATAGAACATATATGTTAAGCAAGGAACCACAGGGACCAAGTAAAAACTGATAATCATAAGTCCGTGTCAGATAACATAGAATACCTGTTGCAGGATGGCCTACTAAGGTAATTTGGTACTGTCGGTTACTGGTCAAGTGCTAAAAATGTCACAGCCTAGGAGTACTGGGAAAGAGCGTCTATAGTGAATCACGCTAAAATGAAAAAACAAATGATAATTGTCACTTAAACCCTCATAAAGTAGAACTCTGTCAATAGGCATAATGTATGTACTAACATAGTGTACCTGAGTCGTATCCTTGCTAGGTATAGCACTGTCACACGTGCTGTATAAGGGTTACTAGGACGTTCTCTACAGTACGTACCTATGGGTAGTGTGCTGTGGAATACAAATGATACTATAAGCTGTGCAGACTAAGTAATAAATAACAAGTAATAGAAGCAATATTACCTATCTAGACGGCAAAGGTGAAACAGCTGGTAACATGGCTAAACAATGCAAAACAGCTTATTCCGTTATGTATATCGCTGAGTCTTCCAACCTCGCACAACCGAAATGTGAGCAAGCTCTCACTCATCTGCTGAGTCTTCCATGCCCATCGCCAGTTCGTCCTCCATTTCTTCCTGGGCTCCTGCACCTTCCTCAACTGTTTTGCTGATACTATGCTCCCTTGATAATCCCTCTCCCCCACCGTACCATGACTGCCGCCAAGGTGCCGCTGACCGTCTGGACCTTGTAGATCTTGTTATCCCTTCTGCATATGACTCCTCCAGTACTTCCTCCCTTCCTCTTGGACCAATACCTGACTCCGAATAATGCTTACAGTGTGCTCCATCATGTAGATGACCAAAATTGTCACGCTGAGAATGTCATCGCCAGTGTTAAACATCTGCGTCGACATTTGTAAACTGTGTAGAACGGTGCATATGTCCTTGATCTGACACCACTTCAGCAGCGTGATCTGCATCACCTCTGGATCAAGTTAGCCCAGGGTATACGTCATAATAACGTATTTCAGCTGGGCTCTGCGGTGCTGCCACAGACGCTGCAACATGTGCAGATTAAAATTCCTGCATGTCGGAACATTGCATTTCTGACGTTTAACCGCCAGACCTTAAGACTTCAGGAGTGATGAAAGTTGTTGAGCTACTGAGTGCGAACGATGGAAGTGAACACATAGCGAGCGTGCCCGCTGTACAAGGCCATGTAGGCCGGGATGTTGTTTTAAAAATTGCTGGAGAATCATATTAAACACGTGAGCCATACAAGTCACGTGTGTCACATGGGCCTGACGAAGGCACGCTGCCATGTTTGCATTATTGCCGCACACAGCTGTTAAGTCGCCACCGTAGTCCGCTACGTCAATTTGTACTCCTGTCGCAAGGTGACAACGTGTTCCTTTCGTGCATAGTGCTGATGATGGGAGAGGAGTCGATGCCAGCGGCGCAGGTGGATGCAGGTTATGGTCACCCACTGGGTTGCGTTACCTTGACAGATGCAGAACCACAGGCTGAATGCAGGTGGTGGGTATCTCACAGATGAAGTACCATCATGCAGCTACAACCAATGGGAAGACACTACACCCTTTTTTAGGCCCCTCCTGTCTGCCGACCACTGCCAGACAAAGCTATGAACCTCTGGTTACTGTTACCCCCAGTTTAGTTTTATGAGTTTGTGTGCTTGTTACCTGACTACTTTTCCTGCTTGCTGTTTAGGTACCTCGTTGGCCGATTTGCATTTCACCTCTGCTTGTTTTCTGATTAAGTCCTGTCCCTCCCATTCTGTTCCTCTTCCTCAATTTATGTTTTGACTCTGCATGACTACTATTCTCTGGAACTGCAGCCTTCCACAGGTATTGATCAACTTGGGCCCTGTGTCATTCAACATCACTGTATAGGGATTAAAGGGTTTCAGGGTCCTGGGGGTCCAGCTTGGTGAGTGGGTTCCCTCTAGCCTATCCTTTACAGCCCGTCTGAGTGTGTCAATCCAGGCAGGCGTTACACCGTGCCCTCGACAGAAGGACATGTAGGCCGGGATAGTGTTTTAAAAATTGCTGGAGATTCGGATTCAACACGTGAGCCATACAAGGCACGTGTGTCACATTGCCCTGAAGAAGGGCCGCAGACTGTTTAGCATCATTGTCGCACCCGGCATTCCCTGGCTGCTGGTTGAGTGGAGACAACCATTGATGAAACTCTGTCTCACTCTACAGAGCTAACCGTCCACAATTCCTCAGCGGTGTCTCACATTTCCCCTACATTTCAAAGTAAACATTTGACCGCCTGATGGCCTTGAGCTCTGCTGCCAGCATAGTAAGGAGGTGTGTGGGATTACTTGGGCGCAGTTACAAGGAAGGGTGGCCTGACCACACAGGGTTTGGGCTGAGGTGCAGGAACAACACGAGGTTGATGAGGCAGAAGCAGTGGAGGAACTTGTACATACAGAGGAAGGATTAAAACACACAACTCGTGGGGACGGAAAGACTTGTACAGCAGACCCTTCTTCATCTCTCACCATAGTTACCCAGTGCCCAGTCAGCAACATGTAACTCCCCTGTCCATGCTTACTGGTCTAAGTATCTGTGGTGAAATGCACCCTGTCACACACAGAGTTTCTCAAGGAATCGGTGATGTTGTGTGCGACCTGCTGTGGTAGCACGGGCACGCCTTTCTTGGAGAAGGAGTGGCGAATGGCCATCGGCTCTTGGGGCACTGCAATGGGCATAAGGTCTCGAAAATCCTCGGTCTCAAAAAGGTGTAAAGGCAGCCTTTCTGTAGCCAACAAGTTGCAGATGCTGAAACTCAACCTCTTAGGCATGTCATGCCCTTCGAAAAGCATGTAAAACACAGCGAGGGGACTCCAACCACAGTCTCCCTCGTTGCCACTAATTGGGCCACACACACCCCACTTGACTGGCATCAGTTGATGCCCCTTTTCAAAATGAAACAGATGCTTTGCATGAAGCACTCTCAAAAATACGCGTGCCTTTCGCCTCCCCTGGCTGACCCAGGGGAAGAAAAGTCCTCTGAGAGCCATGTCCACATTGTCAGTGGACAGACACGTGTGCTTATCTGCCAGCAGACCCCCAGCAGCACTGAAGACAGGTTCCGAGAGAACTCTGGCTGCAGGACACGACAAGATCCCCAAGGCGTATGTGGCAAGCTCAGGCAATTTATCCAGATTGGAAGCCTAAAATGAGCAGGGCTCAAGTTGCACAGTAATGGCATTGATGTTTCCTTGCATATACTCATATATCTGTGTCTCCTCCTCTTTTTCCTTGTCCTGCTCTTTTGTTTTCGCATGAGTATATGTCCTTGTCACTTTCCCATGTGTTTGTGTTGTGTTGTGAGTTGTTTGTCACCTTTTGGACACCTTTGAGGGTGTTTTCTAGGTGTTTTTATGTGTTTGTGATTGCCTCCCATTGTTTCCTATGCGGTTCGAGTGGTTCGCCGAACCGGTTCGCCGAACCGAACTCGAACGAGACCTCCGTTCGGCGAACCGAACTCGAGCCGAACCGCGACCGGTTCGCTCATCTCTACTCATGAGGCGTGTGCTTCCTTGATGACGAAGGTGTGCTACAGACGTCATATTGTCTGAGTAGACTATCACATGTGCCCCTTGGATCATGGGGGATGCTGCTCTGACAGCTTGGTCCACAGCTTCTAGCTCTCAGTAATTTGTGTATCTACGGTTGACCTCCTGGGACCAGAGACCTTGAAAGGGAACTTGAGAGACTATCGCTCCCCAGCCTCTCTGGCTGGCATTCGTTGTATTCGTCATCAGTGATTCCAGATTCCAGCAGACTCCCCTTTGTAGATGAGTTGGAATCATTCACCACAGCAAAGATGTTTTTACTGGACCTGGCAAAGATATCTTTTTGTTCAGGGACCTCTGAGAACCGTTCCAAGAAGCTAGGATGTGAGCTTGTAGTGAGCTTGAGCCCAGGACACTGCTGGGAGACATGACGTCATAGATCCTAACACTGACATTGCGAATCTTAGGGTTATCCATCGCTGATGATGCAGGGCAAAAACTTTGTTTTTCATCCTCACTTGTTTGTCTATGGGCAGAAAGGACATTTGTTTGATGGTAACTCTGAGGAAGACCTTCCTTGTAGAGGGAAGTAGGTCCAATTTTTTGAGGATTTATCACCAATTCCAATCTCTGTAGGATTTTAAGGGTCATCGATACCTGTTGTCGAGGTAAGGAATGATACAAATGTTCTGACTTCGTATGAACACCACTACCTCCCCCATTAGCTTGGTGGACACCCGAGGGGCTGAAAAGAGACCAAACGGGAAGGCGTTGAATTGGTAGTGATGGAGAAACCCGTTGTGACGAACCGCGAAACGGAAGATTTTTTGTGAGCGTGACAGATTGGGATGTGATAATATGCATTCTTTAAATTGATAGTAGCCATGAAAAAACAGTGACTGATAAGAGGTATGGTGTATTTCACGGACTTCATTTTGAAACGTCTGTGGACGATATGACGATTAAATGGTTTCAGATTTATAATCAGCCTGGGGGCGCCGTTTTTTTTCATTAAGAACAGACCGGAATAATGATCGTGACCCACCTCTATCTCTGGTACTGAAGATATTACTCCTACATTTTGGAGATTTTGAATGCTTAGCATAAGGGTGTCCTTAGACAGGTGGTAGGTATGTGGCAAATTCGATTTTTAGGCCATCCCTGATGTTGTTCATGACCCACTGATTTGACAAAATCTCTTGCCACTGATGAAGAAACCTGGATAGATGAACCCCTCTTCTGATGGAGTCATTGCTTCTCTTGATGATGGCTCCGATCTTCGGAATCCGGAACTTAAAGATGTTACTACCTTTGCCCCCTTTTTGATAACTCCACTGACCCGTTTTATCTTTCCCTTGGTACTGGGTAGGCTGACTCTGGGGGGGGGGGGGGCGAAAACATTTTATCCTTTGCTTCTCCTCTGGCAACAGCTTCATTTTATCTGTTGCCGTCTCCAGGATGTCATCCGGGGCTAGGCCAAAAACATATTCTCCCCGAAAGGGTATCCGCTTTGCAGCTCCAAAGTTTAAGCCAAATGGCTCGTCTTGCAGAATTTGAAAGAACCCCACTTCTTGCTGTCACCTGGACTGACTCGGCCGATGAATCTGCAAGACATCCTGTCGCCATCTGTAGAGGTGGAAGGGAAGCCAAGAGATCTTCCTTTGGTGTGTCTTGGGCGAGATGCTCCTGAACAGTGATCTGGCTACACATTTAGAGGCCACCACGGTCCTATGTAGTACCGCGGAGGTCTCCCAGGACTTCTTAAGAACGCGGTCAATCTTACAGTCCATGGGATCCTTAAATTGTGATGAATCCCCAAAAGGGAAGAGTAGTCCTTCTGGCCACTCTGGCTACTTGTACATCCACCTTAGGCACCTCCCAGTAGCAGGCAGGATTGTCTTCTAGCAGGAACCAGTTCCTCAATTCCCGAGGAATGATAAGGCGCTTCTCTGGGGCGTCCCACTCCTAGAGAATCATATCTCTGATGATCTCATGCACCGGGAAATCCTACTTTCTTTTGGGTTCTTAAACCCCCAAACATTTCCTCCTGTACTGACATGGCAGATTTCTTTTCCTCAACCCCCATAGTATCCCGCACCGCTCCCAGTAGTTCATCCATATCATCCATGGAGAAGAAATATTTGTTCTCGACTTTATCCACTGAAGAGATACCTTCATTCTCCTCTATGACCTCATCTGGTAGTGATGATGGACTGTCTAAAGAGTCTGACTCTGAGACTCCTCCATGAGGCTGTTTCCTCTTCTTGGGTGCAGGGGCTGCAATGGGAAGAGGCTGAGAGAGGGATGCTAGGGAAAACTGAACCTCCTGACGTACCAGGCTTCTTAACTCTTCAATGAGGGAGGGTTGTTCCTCTCTAACTACTCAGTCAGTACAGGGTTGGCATAGTCTCTTATTATGGCCCGAAGGAAGCCTCTTGCTACACAACACATTTACGGCTGGAGGTCTTCTCCTTCTTGGATGCCACATTCTTATCTCTTCCGACCTTCACCCAAGTTGCGAGAGAGAAAAAAACTTCGTCACTCAAAAGGAAACAGTGGAAAATGTGTTTCTTTTGAAAAAGATTGCTTTTTTTAATGGTTCTTCATATGAAAAACGAAAAGAGAAAAAAAATAGTTGTTGACGTTTCGGCTAATACAATAGCCTCTCAGTAAACTGTATGTATACAGGGTATAATAAAAAAAAATATGCATGGAAAACCTCGTCACCAGTCGTCTTCACTCTGTCCTTGGATCAGGTGCTCACTAGATACCATCACTGTATGTATTACCATTGACTGGATTCAAGAGCAGACTCTTGCTATCTTTCTCATGACAGGTAATTTCCTGACCGCATATATTTCACTACTGCATGATTATCGTTGACTGATTTCAAGAGCAGACTCTTGCTATCCTTCTCATAACATTCCACGGAATTGTTAAACTGGTGACTAGGTTTTCCATGCATATATTTTTTTGATTATACCTTGTATATATAGACAGTTTATTGAGAAAGGCTATTGTATTAGCCAAAACGTCAACAACTGTTTTTTCGCTTTTCTTTTTTCATATGAAAAGCCATTAATAAAAACAATCTTTTTCAAAAGAAACACATTTGCCACTGTTTTCCTTTTGAGTGCTGAAGTTCTTTTCTCTCTTTTGGTTAAATTTTGACTTCTGAGCACCAATTATCACGGTTGAGCCAGATTCTTTACTTTTCTATTCCCCCAAGTTGCAGTATACTCACTGAACCGGGGGCTGTGTTGGGCTCCACAGAAGCAGAGTGGGTAGAGCGATCTCCCTCCATCCTCAGTCCAGCCTGGAGAGTGCTTTGACAGGGATCTTTTTGCAGTCCGGATGATATCCCAGCTTCCCACTGTGGGGTGATTCCACCTCTACCATCGGTCGGGAGGAACGCAGGCCATCTAACGGGGCGAGTGCCTGGTTTACCGCCACGCTGCTGTAATCACGCATGTGTTCCACAGTGCAATGTATGAAATCTGAAAGTGACGCTGGCAAGGAACCCCTGATGACGTCACTTTCTACTCGCCCCAAAGCCATCGTCCGTGAGACAGGAGGTGCCGAGGAGCTAAAGGAGGCCCCTGGTGAGTCAGCCTACCCAGCTTTAGCTCTGAGGTGCAGGAGGGGCAGGCGGGTCTCAAATCCAAATGAAACGGAGGCAGCAATGGAGGAGGAAGCGGGTTGGCTCAGACCTCAGCTGCCCGATTGGTAAGGAAGTATGTATGCGACGTTCTCATCACTAGCCACGGAAGCACCGCAGGTCACCTTTTCGTGCCCCATAGGGACAGGAAACAACACTGGAGATGGGAGGTGGAAAAGGGGTTATATAACCTCTGTTTTCTGTCCCTATTAGGGTAGAGAGGTAACCTCCTGTGTGCTGTCGTGGAAGGTGACTAGAGAAAAATAAAATGTTTGATATTTTACTTTTAAGCACTAGGGGGAGCAGCTGCTGAAATCCTACTGTAGACCTACTGTACTGTATAACTAGCTCACATTACAACTGCAGTAAAAGTGGGTGTAATCTGTCCATGTGTGTGATGTCACCTCCGCCTTCTGTTCTGCGTGTTTCCAAAAGGATAACAGAGAATGAAGTTAAGGATCACAGTGCGGAGCCATTTTGTTAGTGAGCGCAAAGTGATCCTAATATCTAGTGTCACCAAGGACAGCTGCATAGTGCTCCTTACATAGCGCTCTGCACAACCCATACCAGCAATGCTCTGCTGCATGCCCGCCTTCAATGATCTGCTGCATGCATGCCAGCCCGCAAATTTCTGCCGCATGCCCGCCCACAATGCTCTGCCACATGTCCACCCCCCAATGCTCTGCCACACGCATGCCCCACCCCCAATGCTTTGCCGCACGCTTGCCCCAATGCTCTGTCGCATGCAGGCCCCCAATGTTCTGTCGCATGCAGGCCCCCAATGCTCTGCAGCGCTCACATCTCCCAATGCTCTGCTGCATGCACGTCCCTCAATAACTGTCAATCTTACTTGGTTTGGGGCTCCATGCAAGATCTCGCCTCTTGGGGGTAAGTATCATTCTGAGAAAGGTCAAGAATCAGCCTAGAATTACGCAGGAGGACCTGGTCAATGACCTAAAGAGAAGTGGGACCACATTCTCAAATATTACTGTGTACGAAGCTGTGGAAAGAAAGCGCAGATAGGGTATTACCCCAATAATGTGGGGTGAGGAGGGGGGAGTGAATACTCACCAGATAAAGTTGTGCAAGTCACAACCCTTTTAATCGCATGTATAGTATTGATCCCGGCTGCAGCCACCCGATGGCAGATAACAGAGAGAAATGGAGAAGGGTGATAATACCGCGCCAAAGATCACTTCTGGAACCGTAAGATTAACGTATCTTTATTGGCATAGGTCTACGCGTTTCAGGAGCTCCGCTCCCTTCCTCAGGACCGTAGAGAACCAAGAGACATCAAATCTAAAATTGTGCCTACTGACATACATTAAATAGCCATATTGACGTCATAAGGACCATCCCTCTTGAAAAAAACGAGCGGGAAAACAAGTTGCATTAAAACATAACGTATTACAAGCATTTGCATATACAAGATAATGAAATATGTGTGTAAAAATCATATGAAGAAAATAAACCAAAAATAAACTAATATGCACAAAATAAAGCAAAAATGTGATGTGAAATAAAATCGATGTGTACTATATTCAGGGTTGAATCCCACTATGCATATGTGTGGGGGCTAGAACTCCCCCATATTTGTAGTAGTGCAGAACATTAGAGGTTACCAGAGAGGTACACCATAGCCACCACGGTGTGTGTGAGTTGTCTGTTTAAATAAAGAAGTGGGAAGCTTTTATTAGAGAATAAAAATATATAAGAGTAAGGGTAAGGCAACCCATAAAAGACTGTGAAAAAAAGTTAATACGTATATATTGTGAAACTAAAACCGAAGTGACATGAGTGGGATCGGTATGTGAAATCGCTGCAGATCTTCACATACTGACGGCAGTTCACAAGAGTTCAATAGCGTGAGAAAAAATGAAACCGCGCCTGCGCCAAGGAGCCGGCAGGTTACAGAAGTTCAAGACCATGGGAAATTAACACAGAGCGCATGCGTCCCCTCCAAACCTAGAAACTAGTGTTAGTGCTAATATGTAGAAGCTCACATACATATATGAAAAAAGTATGGGATCAAGTGAAAGTGGAGATAATATTTACAAGTAGTGATGTCTCTAATCAAGCCTGTATTGGTGGACAAGAACCATCAACCCAGTAAAACGGCCTGAATTACGGGAAAGTGTGTGCGATTACCCTGCTGGACGTGAACACAGAAGAAACCGCTAGTCCAATCCAGGGAGCAAAGATGTAAAATTAAAGAAATGTACATATACCGTCTAAGAGGAATAAAAACATTAACATATAAGATAAGAACCTATTCAATAAAAACATAGCTCATAAGGGAATATAAAAAAAGACGGGGGTACAATAAAAATTGTAATAATAAATATCAGAATGTATAAAAATATATTATTATATATATATAAACTTTAAACTAAAATCATAATGTAGCCTATGTACTGCCAATTATAAATAGCTAAAACCAGATAGGGAATATATAAATTTTTTTTTATATTATATATATATAAAAAAAGGGTTTTTTTTTAATAAATATATGAAAACGCATAATACATCCTATTCAATGAAATAAATCTGTAATCTCATTAAGCCCCCGGGGTTTGAGAGTATTAAGTCTATATATCCAAAATGTCTCTTTCTTGTTGAGTACCCCTATTCTGTCAGGAACACGTGGAGGTATCTGTTCAATGGGGGTAACTTTGAGTTTTATTTTCTTCCCATGCACTAGAGTGGCGTGCCGTGATAGACCATGGAGCATGAACCCCACCTTAATGTTGTGTCTGTGGGAGTTCATGCGATTATGTAACGGTTGTGTCGTCCTCCCTATATAGCGTTTTCCACAGTCACATTCTATTAAATGAATTACAAAGTCAGACTGACAGGTAAGGTGCCCTTTTATCATACAATCTGTGTCACCCGGGGTTGAGCCAAAGTAAACCCTTCCATGTTGGATATTACTGCAACAAATACAATTCCTAGTACAGCATCTATAAGATCCTATAATCTTGTTATTAGTGGCTGGAAAAACCTGATTTCTTAATCTACTGGGGGCCAATTGATTCCTTAGGTTGGAAGCTCTGCGGAATGTAATCCCTGGGTGCATAGGCAATACTTCTTTTAGATAGGGATCATTATGTAGTACGGACCAGTGTTTTTTTAGGATCTTCCTAATCAGTTCGCCATCACAACTAAAAGTAGTGAGAAAATTTGAAGAAAACTTGTCATTATTCTGGTCATCTCTTTTTTGCAGGGTACCCATTTTTCTGATAAGATCAGTTTGTCTAAGATCCTTATTAACCCGATAGGCGCTCTTAATCATGACCAAAGGATATTTTTTGTCAAGAAACCTCTCTCTCAAAATGGAAGCTTGATTCTTAAAATCCTCGTCCAACGTGCACCCACCTTTGCTAATCTGGTGATGGGGCTCTTTGAAATACAGTATATATACTCATCAAAATTTTATAAACATGTGGTCATCTACAAAAGATACATCGATGATTTATTCATTATTTGGGATAACGTTGACAATAATTGTTCACTGTTTCTAGAGGATATAGGAAATAATACCTGGGGCTTGAACTTCTCACCCACAATAGATCGTGTCTCCATTGATTTTCTTGATTTGTCCATTACACTAAATAATAATGCCATTTTCACCAAAACATTCTTTAAAAAGGTGGATAGTAATGGTTATATTAATTTCACCAGTAATCATTATGACAAGTGGTTGCGGAATATACCCAAAAATCAATACCAAAGAATTAGAAGAAATTGCACGTTGGACGAGGATTTTAAGAATCAAGCTTCCATTTTGAGAGAGAGGTTTCTTGACAAAAAATATCCTTTGGCCACGATTAAGAGAGCCTATCGGGTTAATAAGGATCTTAGACAAACTGATCTTATCAGAAAAATGGGTACCCTGCAAAAAAGAGATGACCAGAATAATGACAAGTTTTCTTCAAATTTTCTCACTACTTTTAGTTGTGATGGCGAACTGATTAGGAAGATCCTAAAAAAAAAACCAAAACAAAAAAAACACTGGTCCGTACTACATAATGATCCCTATCTAAAAGAAGTATTGCCTATGCACCCAGGGATTACATTCCGCAGAGCTTCCAACCTAAGGAATCAATTGGCCCCCAGTAGATTAAGAAATCAGGTTTTTCCAGCCACTAATAACAAGAACAAGATTATAGGATCTTATATATGCTGTACTAGGAATTGTATTTGTTGCAGTAATATCCAACATGGAAGGGTTTACTTTGGCTCAACCCCGGGTGACACAGATTGTATGATAAAAGGGCACCTTACCTGTCAGTCTGACTTTGTAATTTATTTAATAGAATGTGACTGTGGAAAACGCTATATAGGGAGGACGACACAACCGTTACATAATCGCATGAACTCCCACAGACACAACATTAAGGTGGGGTTCATGCTCCATGGTCTATCACGGCACGCCACTCTAGTGCATGGGAAGAAAATAAAACTCAAAGTTACCCCCATTGAACAGATACCTCCACGTGTTCCTGACAGAATAGGGGTACTCAACAAAAAAGAGATATTTTGGATATATAGACTTAATACTCTCAAACCCCGGGGGCTTAATGAGATTACAGATTTATTTCATTGAATAGGATGTATTATGCGTTTTCATATATTTATTAAAAAAAACCCTTTTTTTATATATATAATCTAAAAAATTTTTTTATATATTCCCTATCTGGTTTTAGCTATTTATAATTGGCAGTACATAGGCTACATTATGATTTTAGTTTAAAGTATATATATATATATTTTTATACATTCTGATATTTATTATTACAATTTTTATTGTACCCCCGTCTTTTTTTATATTCCCTTATGAGCTATGTTTTTATTGAATAGGTTCTTATCTTATATGTTAATGTTTTTATTCCTCTTAGACGGTATATGTACATTTCTTTTATTTTACATCTTTGCCCCCTGGATTGGACTAGCGGTTTCTTCTGTGTTCACGTCCAGCAGGGTAATCGCACACACTTTCCCGTAATTCAGGCCGTTTTACTGGGTTGATGGTTCTTGTCCACCAATACAGGCTTGATTAGAGACATCACTACTTGTAAATATTATCTCCACTTTCACTTGATCCCATACTTTTTTCATATATGTATGTGAGCTTCTACATATTAGCACTAACACTAGTTTCTATGTTTGGAGGGGACGCATGCGCTCTGTGTTAATTTCCCACGGTCTTGAACTTCTGTAACCTGCCGGCTCCTTGGCGCAGGCGCGGTTTCATTTTTTCTCACGCTATTGAACTCTTGTGAACTGCCGTCAGTATGTGAAGATCTGCAGCGATTTCACATACCGATCCCACTCATGTCACTTCGGTTTTAGTTTCACAATATATACGTATTAACTTTTTTTCACAGTCTTTTATGGGTTGCCTTACCCTTACTCTTATATATTTTTATTCTCTAATAAAAGCTTCCCACTTCTTTATTTAAACAGACAACTCACACACACCGTGGTGGCTATGGTGTACCTCTCTGGTAACCTCTAATGTTCTGCACTACTACAAATATGGGGGAGTTCTAGCCCCCACACATATGCATAGTGGGATTCAACCCTGAATATAGTACACATCGATTTTATTTCACATCACATTTTTGCTTTATTTTGTGCATATTAGTTTATTTTTGGTTTATTTTCTTCATATGATTTTTACACACATATTTCATTATCTTGTATATGCAAATGCTTGTAATACGTTATGTTTTAATGCAACTTGTTTTCCCGCTCGTTTTTTTCAAGAGGGATGGTCCTTATGACGTCAATATGGCTATTTAATGTATGTCAGTAGGCACAATTTTAGATTTGATGTCTCTTGGTTCTCTACAGTCCTGAGGAAGGGAGAGGAGCTCCTGAAACGCGTAGACCTATGCCAATAAAGATACGTTAATCTTACGGTTCCAGAAGTGATCTTTGGCGCGGTATTATCACCCTTCTCCATTTCTCTCTGTTATCAAATATTACTGTAACATACTATGCCTTCATGGATTAAAATTCTGCAGGGCACACAGAGTCCCCCTGCTCATGCCAGCATATCCAGGCTCATTTGAATCTTTCCAATGACCATCTGGATGATCCAGAGAGGCATGGGAGACGGTCAAGTGGTCAAGTGAGACCAAACTAGAATTAGTATTAGAGCATTGAAGATGGATCGTGGCTGAGTCTTAGGGGTACTTTTGACGGTGCGACATCGCTAGCCAATGCTAGTGATGCCAAGCGCGATAGTACCCGTCCCCGTAAACATCCCGCCCACCTCCTTCCTTCCGCATAGCCGGTGGAGGCAGGTAAGGAGATGTTCCTCGCTCCTGCGGCTTCACACACAGCGATGTGTGCTGCCGCAGGAATGAGGAACAACATGGTATCTCCTATTGGTGCGACAATATGAAAATGTCCAACGCTACACAGATCACCGATTTACGACGCTTTTGCGATCGTTTATCGGCGCATCTAGGCTTTACATGTTGTGACATCGTTACCGGCGCCGGATGTGTGTCATTTTCGATTTCACCCCGACGATATGGCAGTAGCGATGTCGCAGCATGCAAAGTACCCCATACAGCATGACGATTTCCCGAAACACACAGACAGGGCAACTAAGGACCTGAGCCTAATAGAAAATCTTTGGAAGGAACTGAAACTCAAAGCAGCTCAGAAACCTAAAAGATCTGGAGATCTATATGGAGGAGTGAATCAAAATCCCTGCTGCAGTGTGTGCTAACTGGGTCAAGAACTGTAGGAAACATCTGACCTCTGTTAGGCTAGTTTCACATTTGTGTTGAATGGCATCCGTTGCTATCCTCCGCCTTGAGGAATTACAGTAACCGTTGCAGGAAACAGTTTATCCCTCATAGACTTCCATTGGCTACGGATAGCAACGGATGGTCTTGCGTTGCATCCGTTCTGCGATGCATCAGTTGTTTTGTCACTGACCGTCAGTGATCGTCGAGCGGAGGGAACGCTGAATGTAGCGCTTTTTATTGCTGGTAAAAAACAACAAAAAAAAAAAAACTCCGCAGGATTCCGTTGGGATACGTTACGAGGCATAATGAATGTCTATGGTGCTGGATTCTGTCGCCATGGGTTTGGCGACGGATTCCAGTGCAGGACTCCGTCACGTTCTACGGAGCATGCTCAGCATGTCCAGCAGAACATTATAAATAGTTTAAAAGCACTCCTGGTCTCGCTCTCTCTCTCGGTCTCCAACTCTCTGTCGGTCTGTCTCTCCCTCTCTCATACTCACCGATCACCGGTGTGGCGCTGCACGGCTGTCACACTTCTCTGGCGGCTTCTCCTCTTTTGAAAATGCCAGCCGCTTATTATTCCATTTAGTATTCACTGCTTCCCCTGCTTCTACCTGGCTTATCACGAATTGCCCTGGTGCTGTGGCAATTGGGGTAATAAGGAGTTAATGGCAGCAGCCCATAGCTGCCATTAAGTCCTGGGTTAATCATGGCAGCCGTCTATGAGACACATTCCATAATTAGCCTGTAAGTGAAAGTAAATAAACACATAAACCCGAAAAAATACTTTATTTGGAATAAAAGACAAAAAACACCCTCTTTCCCCACTTTATTAAAATCCCCAAATACCCCTCCAGGTCCAGCGTAATCCATGAGGTCCTGCGATGCATCCAGCTCTGCTACATGAAGCTGACAGGAGCAGCCGTAGAACACGACCGCTCTCTGTCAGCTCCACGCAGTAACTGAACTGAGTCGCGCTGTCAGCAGGGACATCACTGAGGTAATGCCTGTGTGTGTGCGGTGATGATGAGTGCGGTAGTGCCTGCGTGTGCCGTGATAAGTGCGGTAGTGCCTGCGTGTGCCGTGATAAGTGCGATAGTGCCTGCGTGTGCCGTCATGATGGGGGCGCTCTCTCTCAGCTAGAAAAGTTAACGCAACGCGTTATTTCATAGGAATCCGTTGCCCTTTTTATCACACTATTTGCAAGGCATCCATCACACAACACAATGCAACGGATGCCGTTCAACGCAAGTGTGAAACTAGCCTAACTGCAAACAAAGGTTTCTGTACCAATTACTAAGTGCTGTATTTCCATTGTATCAAATACTTATTTAACGTAATAAAATCTAAATTCATTATTTAAAGTTCATGCAATGTAATTTTCTGTATTGTTTCTTTATTCTATCACCGTTGAAGTTACCTACAATAAAAATTACAGCCTCTCCATTCTTTGCAGGTGGTAAAATTTGCTAAATTGTCCACGTATCAAATTCGAATATTGTGAGAATAAGCTTCTTACCTTTTGATACAGCTTGAGTTGTCTTTCTGAGGAAGGCAAGGTGGTTGGATCAGCGGTTCTCAGAAATAGGGGGTCGCTGTTCAGGCACCAGATTTATTGTTGCCAGTCAGCATGGGACATATAAGATTTTGCGTGAGTCGTCCTAATTAAATTATAAAGATCATGTATGTATGTATAGCAGACACCCCTCTGAGACAATAAAGTATCAGAAGTAGCTCTCCCTTTGTTTCAAACAAATAAAAGATTACATCATCATCACTAATTTCTATAAGACTATATAAACTTTTAGTTTCACATTCCTGAACTTCACTTTTAACAAAGAAACTGAAACTATATAAGCCCTTATCCAAAGTAAACAGAGGGGTCTCTGCTGCATTACACCAGGGGAGACACAGTACAGGCTCTTACACAAAAACAAAATGGAGTGTAGATTTAACTAAATGGATTCTGCTCTCATTCAAGCAATATACAAATGGATGAATAAAGCATACAGCTTGGCTATACCAAAAAAAAATAAATTTCTCCATCAAATTAAAAATGTGTAAAAAGATGAATTTTTTGGAAACAGGCGGCACGGTGGCTCAGTGGTTAGGACTGCAGTCTTGCAGCGCTGGGGTCCTCAGTTCGAATCCCACCAAGGACAACAGCAAGGAGTTTGTATGTTCTCCCCGTGTTTGCGTGGGTTTCCTCCGGGTAGTCCGGTTTCCTCCCACATTCCAAAGACATACAGGGACCTTAGATTGGGATCCCCAATGGGGACAGTGTTCCTGATGTATGTAAAGCGCTGCGGAATATGTTAGCGCTATATAAAAATAAAAATTTATTTTTTATTTTATTTTTAAATGATCCATTATAAAAAGTACACAACCGTAATTACATAAAATGAACTCTTTATTAACAGATATTAATAGACTTTCACTATTTACTAAAACAGACAATCTATTAATGACTATGGCTTCACTCCTGTGTGAATTCTGTCATGTGTAAGAAGATTTAATTTCCGATCAAAACATTTCCCACATTCTGAACATGAATATGGCTTCTCTCCTGTGTGAATTCTCAAATGTTTAACAAGATTTGGTTTTAAAGCAAAACATTTCCCACATTCTGAACATGAATATGGCTTCACTCCTGTGTGAATTCTCTCATGTGTAATAAGATTTGATTTCCGATCAAAACATTTCCCACATTCTGAACATGAATATGGCTTCTCTCCTGTGTGAATTCTCTCATGTGTAACAAGATTTGATTTCCGATCAAAACATTTCCCACATTCTGAACATGAATATGGCTTCTCTCCTGTGTGAATTCTCTCATGTGTAACAAGATCTGATTTCTGAGCAAAACATTTCCCACATTCTGAACATGAATATGGCTGCTCTCCTGTGTGAATTCTCTCATGTGTAACAAGATCTAATTTCTGAGCAAAACAATTCCCACATTCTGAACATGAATATGGCTTCTCTCCTGTGTGAATTCTCAAATGTTTAACAAGATTTGGTTTTAAAGCAAAACATTTCCCACATTCTGAACATGAATATGGCTTCACTCCTGTGTGAATTCTCTCATGTGTAATAAGATTTGATTTCCGATCAAAACATTTCCCACATTCTGAACATGAATATGGCTTCTCTCCTGTGTGAATTCTCTCATGTGTAACAAGACCTGATTTCTGAACAAAACATTTTTCACATTCTGAACATGAATATATCTTCTCTCCTGTGTGAATTCTCTCATGTTTAACAAGACCTGATTTCTGAACAAAACATTTTTCACATTCTGAACATGAATAAGGCTTCTCTCCTGTGTGAATTCTCTCATGTGTAATAAGATTTGATATCTGAGCAAAGCATTTCCCACATTCTGAACATGAATATGGCTTCTCTCCTGTGTGATTTCTCTCATGTGTAATAAGATCTGATTTGTCAGCAAAACATTTCCCACATTCTGAACATGAATATGGCTTCTCTCCTGTGTGAATTTTCAAATGTTTAACAAGATTTGGTTTTAAAGCAAAACATTTCCCACATTCTGAACATGAATATGGCTTCACTCCTGTGTGAATTCTCTCATGTGTAATAAGATTTGATTTCCGATCAAAACATTTCCCACATTCTGAACATGAATATGGCTTCTCTCCTGTGTGAATTCTCTCATGTGTAACAAGATTTGATTTCCGATCAAAACATTTCCCACATTCTGAACATGAATATGGCTTCTCTCCTGTGTGAATTCTCTCATGTGTAACAAGATCTGATTTCTGAGCAAAACATTTCCCACATTCTGAACATGAATATGGCTTCTCTCCTGTGTGAATTCTCTCATGTGTAACAAGATCTGATTTCTGAACAAAACATTTTTCACATTCTGAACATGAATAAGGCTTCTCTCCTGTGTGAATTCTCTCATGTGTAATAAGATTTGATTTCTGAGTAAAACATTTCCCACATTCTGCACATGAATAAGGCTTCTCTCCTGTGTGAATTCTCGCATGTGTAATGAGTTTTGATTTCTGAGTAAAACATTTCTCACATTCTGAACATGAATATGGCTTTGCTTCTTTGTTACTTTCACTTCCCTTAGCATTCTGTGTGGAACTCCTGGTACCGTCATCTGCCATAAATAAAATTGAAGTTATAAGCTTTTAATAATATAACCTCAAACATACACAGACACACATAAATCCATACAAATTCTAAAGTGTGTAGTGTTCTACTTTAAAAGGCCTATGTGACAGTAAATACCCAAAATGACATCATTTTAAAAACTGCACCCTTCGAAGTGCTCAAAACGACATTCAATAAAACATATCTACAAAAGTATATCCAGTGGCACTCTATAATATAAGGATACTTTGGCATTGCATTACTGCTGTAGAAATATTAGAAAAAAGGGATTATTACATAGGTAATGAGAAAAACGAGTAAAACGACATAGGCATTGCATTACTGCTTTAGAGATATTTACAAAGTGAGATTCTTCGTTTATGTACAGGTAAAATAGATCTTTGTACCGTGTTAGCCAGTAGAGAAAAAAATTGTTTAAAAGAACTGAAGTCCTCAGTCCTCCAGTGGCTAACTGAAAAGATGGTAATAATAGCAAGCTTTCGAGACTACTCAGGTCTCTTCTTCAGGCTCAATATAACACAAAATCTGAAGAGTCACATATTTATACACAACAGGACATAGAATGGGGCAGTAAATAAAACAAGTTATGTGAAGCAGAACTATCACTATGGCAAGAGGACAAACTGCTGTGGCCATAAATATTGTTGCAGTTCAGTGTGAAAGTTTTATTGACCTCTGATTGAGGTCTGGTCCAGGGCTGTGATGCCCCTGGATGGTCTGAGGAGCACATCTCTTAATTGATGTAAAAAGACATGAATCCATGAGACACATTCATCATTCCTGCTCTGAATGTGTCAAAGGTCAGCATAAGTTTGTACTCCCATAGTCTCCTATCTCTCTGGGACTTGAAGTTACCTTTCAATACCAGCAATTTCATGTCCATGATGCTGTGGTCTGGGTTACAAAAATGTTTGGCCACAGGTAGATCTATCCTTTTGTCTCTAATAGTGTGGCGGTGAGAATTCATCCTTGTCCTGAGCTGTTGTCCTGTGTCCCCTACATACAGACCCCAGTTGGACATTTAGTACATAAACAATGGTAGCAAAGTGAAAAATAGTCAATACGCCTAAAACATAGCCTGTAATATTCCATTAGTAAAAAGGTCAGAAAAGGACCTAATGTTAAAAAAGGACAATACAAAAATCAATAAGAAAAATATAGCCAGAGAAATATATAATGATCCTATAATCAGACCAACTGACTAATCTTAAATTCACCTTATAAAAAATGATGTGAATATTGTATCCAATACTGAAACATACCGCGAAAACAGCGGTGATAAGAACATAGGAAAAGGAACGGTCTTACCCCATCTGCCGTGTCACCCTTTCCCTATTTGATGAAGCACTAGTGCTGGGTTGTAATGGCTACCAAAGGCAAGATAACCTGGTCCTTAACTACATGACTCAGGATCCCCACAGGTTCCAAACATGTATCCAGCGATGTGCATAGTTATCCCAACGCGTTTCTTATATCATCAGGGGAGAGATAAACTCCAAATTTCCGGTCAAAAAATGACCCACACAATATGGCACAATTATTCCATCAAGACCAGGAAAAGCCTGGGCAGAGCGCGCCTATGTTCTTATCACCGCTGTTTTCGCGGTATGTTTCAGTATTGGATACAATATTCACATCATTTTTTATAAGGTGAATTTAAGATTAGTCAGTTGGTCTGATTATCGGATCATTATATATTTCTCTGGCTATATTTTTCTTATTGATTTTTGTATTGTCCTTTTTTAACATTAGGTCCTTTTCTGACCTTTTTACTAATGGAATATTAAAGGCTATGTTTTAGGCGTATTGACTATTTTTCACTTTGCTACCATTGTTCATTTCCCAGTGAATTGTTACCCAGTAGCTATTTATTGTTTACATTTAGTACATATAATTAAGTACACCACATTGGTTGTGGTGCAGCTGAAGGTACCTGGGATCTTGTAGTCCTGATGTGATCTGGGAATCTTTATCTTGTCCGTTGTCAATATAAATTGACAGGTCTTACATTTTTTCTGGTTGAAGGGAAGTGTTCTTGTAGTTGTTGGAGAAGACAGGGAGCTTCTGACAATGAAGCTTCTTCGATTTGGGGGCTGTCTAAAACACAGAAGTGAGGGGGCTGGAAAAATAGATTTTAACTGGGCATCTTTTTGCAGTAATAGTTGTGGTTTCCGTGTAGCTCCTCTTAACACCTCCAGATGTGGATTGTGATTGCAAGAGCGACCCGGTTGTTTTCTTCTTTAGTTTTATAATGTAGGAGATGGTTTCTTGATATTCTCGTGGCTCTTGTCATCTGGTTTTCAATTGTTCTTGGGTGGTAGCCTTGATTCATAAAGGTCTTTCTGAGGCCCTCAAGGTGATTGTCTCTATAGGTGGTGTCACACACAGCGATGGAGACGACGTCGCTGCTACGTCACCATTTTCTGTGATGTGGCAGCGACTTCCGTCGCTGTCGCTGTGTGTGACATCCAGCAATGAGCTGGCCCCTGCTGTGAGGTCGCCGCTCGTTGCTGAATGTCCTGCTTCATTTTTTGCTCGTCGCTCTCCCGCTGTGAAACACACATCGCTGTGTGTGACAGCGAGAGAGCGACGAACTGAAGCAAGCAGGGAGCAGGAGCCGGCGTCTGGCAGCCTGCAGTAAGCTGTAACCAAGATAAACATCGGGTAACCAAGAAGCCCTTTCCTTGGTTACCCGATATTTACATTAGTTACTAGCACCGCCGCTCTCACGCTGCCAGTGCCGGCTCCCTGCACACAGCCAGAGTACACATCGGGTTAATTAACCGATGTGAACTCCAGCTACGTGAGCAGGGAGCCGGCACTGGCAGCATGAGAGCACACCGCTTAGCGCTGGCTCCCTGCACACGTAGCCAGAGTAGACATCGGGTAATTAACCCGATGTGTACCCTGGCTAGGAGAGCAGGGAGCCAGCGCTAAGCGTGTGCGCTGGTAACCAAGGTAAATATCGGGTAATGGTTACCTGATATTTACCTTAGTTACCAAGTGCAGCATGGCTTCCACAGCGACGCGTGTCGTTATGATCGCTGCTTTGTCTGCTGTGTTTGACAGCTAAGCAGCGATCATAACGACTTACTAAATCGCTGTTGCGTCACAGAAAATGGTGACGTAACAGCGACGTCGCTGTCGCTATGTGTGAACCCAGCTTATCTGTACTGTTGGAACATATCCGATTGTACCTGATAGACTGGCGGTATACAATAGTTTATGTGTTTTGGATGAAAACTGTCCCATTTCAGGTATGTTGGACAGTCAATTGGCTTCATGTACAGGGATGTCTCTATTTCATTGTTCCGTAGTTTAATGATGGTGTCCAAGAAGTTGATTTCAGTGCAGGAGTAGTTGAGTGTTAGGTTGATGGTGGGATAAAACGGATTAAAGTGTTCATGGAAGGTCTTCAGCTGCTCCTCAGACTGTCCAGATGATTAAAATATCGTTAATGTAACGGTAGTAGGCCAGAGGCCTGATAGGACAAGAGGATAAAAAGTCACTCTCAAGCTTGGCCATGAAAAGATTTGCATATTGTGGTGCCATTTTGCTTCCCATTACAGTCCCAGTCTCCTGTAGATATATGTTATTGTCAAATGCAAACTAATTATGGGTGAGGATGAATTTTGTAAGCTTCACTACAGAATCGGCATCAGTTCCTGTATTTTCCAGGAAGACTTTGCAGGCATTCAATCCATCCTGGTGTGGAATATTAGAATACAAGGATTCCACATCCATGGTGGCAAGGATGGTTCCCTGTGGTAGAGAACCTATTGCTGATAGTTTTCTCAATAGGTCAGTAGTGTCCTGGATGTATCCCTTACCAAGGGTTTAAGGATACTGTCTACCATCCAGAGACTTGTTTAGGGTGCCCAGTGCCCACACATGAAATGATGGGTCTTCTTGGATTTCCAGATTTGTGAATTTTGGGAAGCATGTAGAATGTGCCTATTCTTGGACTTACCGGTATCAGTTCATCAGCTGTTGAGGATATGTCAGGCAGACAAGAGACCAACTTCTTAAGTTCCTTATAATAGTCCTGTGTAGGGTCAGACTCCAATTTTTTATAGTAGCGTGTGTTCATCAGTTGTCTGTGTGCTTCATTCATGTAGTCTGATTTGTTCATCATGACTATTGCACCCCCCTTGTCTGCAGGATTAATGATGATTTCTTTGTTGGTTTTCAAAGATTTTATGGCCCTTCTCTCCTGGGCACTGATGTTGGATGGTTGCCTCCTGTGTGTGTCTAGGATAGTGGATTTTACCAAATGTCTGAAAGTGTCTATATAGTTATCCAAATAAGGGTTGCGTCCTGGTGGAGGTGTCCAATCTGACCTTTTCATGGTTGTGAAGATCCGTCTTCCTTCAGTCTGGGTGGATTCTGAAAGATCTGCATCGTTAAAATATTCCCTCAGACGTAGTCTCCTGAAGTAATCTTCCATGTCGCTGCAGAGTTCAGTTTTGTCTAGAGCTTTATTAGGACAAAATGAGAATCCCCTAGAAAGCACAGCAAGTTCCACTTTCTTTCGTTTATAATCCGAGAGATTGATAATACAGTTACATGCTTTTGTGTCTTGAATGGAGTGGTTGTCCAAGTTGTCAGGTTTTAGCTTTATTATCAACCTGTTTGTATTAAGTCCAGAATTGAGGCGCAGTCTATGTAGTTTCTTTTCCTTGTTGTGGATCAGAAGAGTTTGTAGTCTGTAGTAGTATTGTTGTACTTTTTGCTCTGTGCTTTCTGGAAGTGTCTTCCTTTGTGTTTCAAATTCCCTCTGGATTTTACTCTTGATGCTGTAGAAGACATGCAAAAGGTGGTTCCTTAAGCCCGCTTTACATGCTACAATATATCTTACGATTTGTCGTTGGGGTCACATCTTAAGTGACGCACATCCGGCATCGTAAGGTATGTTGTAGCGTGACAGGTATGTGCGATTGCGATTGAACGTTAAAACGTTCATCGCACGCACGTCGTTCATTTCTCTAGAATTGAACGTCAGATTGTTCATCGTACCTGGGTTAGCACACATCGCAGTGTTTGACACCCCGGAAACGATGAACAGATCTTACCTGCGTCCTGCGGCTCCCGGCCAGCAATGCGAAAGGAAGGAGGTGGGTGGGATGTTTATGTGACGCCCTGGACTAGCCAGGGGTCACAGGTAACAACACACACACCCCCACCCCCAGCAGTTCACAGCAGTCATCCCCAGTGAGACCTGATTTCTTCCCTCGGGTTCAGACAGACACACCAGGTGGGCGGAGTCATGCAGATGGGCACGCCCACCGAGGAGTCTAGCTGGCCTGAGGCAGAAAACAAGTTCAGACAAGTCCAGGCAGAGGAAGGGTGAGGAGGTGTGCAGAGAGGCAGACGCAGACTGGGGCCTAGGTTGGAGCCTAGGACCCTCGTGTAGCCAGTCAGGCAGACGGTAGTATGCAAATAAGAAAGCCGCGGAGACACCATCACGTGTTTCTCAACGCTGGCAGGAAACTAGCCAGGTCTTTCATCGGGAAGGAACAACCACAGGAAGGGCAGTCTCCAGTCAAGGAGACCACCTATACCAAACATGGTATCCATCCACAGACAGCCGTTTCGGGGTATTTGCCCCTCATCAGTGTGGAGTAGGAATCTGGCTAGTGGGGGCAATGCCTAGTAAAAGACTACTTAAGCAAGCATTGTTGACCTTAGGGAGATCAACAAATGTAATGTGAAATCAACGGTAGTGGCCGTCTGCAGGGGCAAGGAAGACAGTCTTGGTGGAACCGTAGATAGCCGGGACAGGGTGGTGGCCCGTCCGGTACCGAACAGAGGAGCCAGCTGGAAACCGGAGCACAGGAGGAGCGTACAAGAAGGTGCAGGAAAGGACTCACAATACCAACCCGGGGTCAGGGGAAAAACACTGCAGCCGGCTGCGGGACCCGTCCATCCAGCCGTTTGGTTTACCAGAGACTTTGTGACTTTCTGTCTAAGTGAGTACAACAGTGCCATCCGGCACCACGCCATGCTGTCCCTGCAACCCTGCACCCCAGCTATCCAGCCTCCCCGTATCACCACCGGGCCCCGGGAACACCAACCCCTACCCACGGAGGGGACGACATCCTAGCTGCTCCCTACCATCGCTCCCAGGATCCCCGTCACCAGCAGCGGTGGTGCCATCATCACCACGACCCGTGGGTGGCGTCACGAACTATCTCCCCAAACAAACCACCCCTTTTCACTCGTGGGCGAGGAGCGCTGCTCGAGTCCCCGGGTCCGGCCCACCGCTCGAGCCACCGAGCAGCTGCAGCAGAAGCCCCGGACCCGAGCGTAGCGAGCGCGCCACTCCGCCCGCGACATTTACGTCTCGCTCAGCTCCACCCCTCCGCATCTATTGGCCGGCTGCCGCATGACGTCGATGTGACGCCGAACGTCCCTCCCACTCCAGGAAGTGGACATTCGCCGCCCACATCGAGGTCGTATGGAAGGTAAGTATGTGTGACAGGGGTTAATCGTTTGTGTGGCACGTTCAACAAACTGAACGTGCCGCACATACGATGGTGGCGTTGAAAATTGCATACGATATCGTATGCGAAATTGCAACGTGTAAAGCAGGCTAAAGTCTCTCAGAAGTGCTGTGACAAAGGTTTTGTGCATAATGGGTATTGTAGGTATGTAGAATTGGGTTTGTAATCCAGAGTCCTTTGAGGATCAGATTCTCCTTTTTGCATTTGGATGAGAAAAATATGTCGCTGTCCAGTTGTGCACGTTTCTTCAGAAGTGTCTTTAGTTCCATCTTTTCAGTTAGCCATTAAAAAGGTATCCACCACTGAAGACTTCAGTTCTTTTAAACAATGTTTTAGTTTATGTATTGACCAATCTATGTGAGCCCAATTAACCTTGACAAGCACCTGACCAAGCACTCTGCCCTATAGCTAGCGTGTGTCCACCATTTTATTTAGCCAGGAAGCAGACATGCAGATTTTTAATCACACATAGAGGCATTTAAGGTTAGGTTCCCAATATAATGAGATCACCTTGTCGAGGTTATCGGGCTCACATGGATTTGCCAATACATAAGCTAAGAATCTCTCTTTGCAAATATCTCTGAAGCAGTAACGCAATACCTATGTCTTTTTGCTCATTTTTCACGTTAGCAATGCATTTATCCCCTTTTTGTAATATTCCTACAGCAGTAATGCAATGCCAAAGTACACTTTAGATGCATCACAGAAATTAAAAGCAATGTGGAAGGAAAAAAATAAAGATTTTAATTTTTCCCACAAAAGTGTTGCTTTAACCACAAATTTTCATTTTCCCAAGGGTAAGATGAGAAAATGGACCATATACGGTAATTCTGTTGTGCAATTTCTCATGTGTACGCTGATAGCCCATATATGGTGTAAAACTATTGCTTGGGTCAACGGCAGGGCTCGGAAGGGAAGAAGCACAATTTGACTTTTGGAGAACAAAATTGGCTGAAATAGAGGATGTCATGTCATGTTTGTAAAGCTCTTGATGTGCCTAAACAGTGGAAACACCCCAAAAATTATGTCATTTTGAAATCTACACCACTGAAGGAATGTATCTAGGTGTGGAGATCATAGGAGTACCCTTATATAGGGCAAGGGGTCTTTAGCAGACCCCCAGCTATTATGGCGATCCATATACACCCAATGATAAATGTTGCTGGGGGCGTTGGATATGTGGAACATTGTACCCCATAGGCTGCGAGCTGCAAATGCTGCTATCAAAGATCAAAAAGTTAACAGCAGTGGGTGAAGCTTACCTCCACTGAATAACTCAGGCATCATCTGTTGGCAATAATGGAGACTCAGCTTTTGAGCCCGCAAAAAGTAATAGGATGTAATAATATGTTACATATCGAGAAGGAGTTAAAGAAAACCTGGCAGCTACAAAAACACTGTTTACCTGCAGATATAGTGGTAATCTGAGTACCTAGCATTTAAATGATATCTATCTGGTTTATTAGAACAGTGTGTGACGTTAGTCACTGCACGGACAAGCCGTGAGGCAGGGTTGTCAAACGTTCAAAGAGAGCATGCCGTGAACTAAGGGGAAAGACAAAGGCGTAGTCAGCTCTGGGGTCAGAATATCAGGAGGATAGCGGATATGGGCAAATCGATGGTCAGAGGAGGCCCAAGGTCTGGCAGCTATAGATCAGAACACAGCACAGATAACCGAGGCCCACATTCGCAGGGAGCCGCGGTGGCGACGGACTGTTCACAAGCAACGTGAAACTAGCTGCTCAGCTTCAGCTGAGTCTTTTACACTGTTTTCCAGTCCTGTGGAGTGGTTTGTGGCTCCTTGAGAGGGGGGTTACTTTCTATTCAGCTGTCTTCTCCCTATTTAAGGTTTGAGATATTACTTGTTACTGCAGATGATACCTTCAATTTATGCTCCTGTGATTCCGGTCTTTGTGGCGATCCTTTGTGGGGTTTGCATCTCCTTTCCCAGTGGGGGAGAGAGGGATGTTAGATCAGGTTTTGGACAGGAGTTAGTGTTACGCTGGCAGTCCAGACTTGGATACCATCAAGCCTACCCCTGGGAAAAGGGACAGCACAAGATCCCTAGTCTGAGGGCCCATTTCGGGGGGTCCCTTCTCCAGTTACCCTGGCACCTCCGTGATACCATGGTTTTGGGACTAACTACTCAGCTAAGTAACTGATCAATCACTCAGAATAGGGAATCCCCTGAAGAAACCAAGCACCTCCCAGTTTCAGATTGGACAGTTGAGCTGACGCTCAATAAACTAAAGCCTGCTTTACACCAGGCAATCTATCGGGCGATAGATCGTCGGGGTCACGGTTTTTGTGACGCACATCCGGCATCGCTGGCGATGCCGGCCTGTGTGACACCTCCTAGCGACGCAGTATCGCTCACAAATCGTGAGTCGGGTACTGCTCGTTAGGTTCCATAATATCGGTTACTTTAGTCGCCCATCGATTCCGTGGTAGCACACGTCGCTCCGTGTGACACCACGGGAACGATGAGCAGCTCACCTGCCTCCCGCGGCCGCCGCCGGCTCTATGTGGAAGGAAGGAGGTGGGCGGGATGTTTACATCCTGCTCATCTCCGCCCCTCCGCTCTGATTGGCCGGCGGCCGTGTGACGTCACTGTGACGCCGAACGTCCCTCCCACTCCAGGAAGTGGACGTTCGCCGCCCACAGCGAGGTCGCACGAGAGGTAAGTATGTGTGACGGGGTTTACTAACTTTGTGCGACACGGGCAGCGATTTGCCCGTGACGCAAAAAGGACGGGGGCGGGTACGATCGATTGTGAAATCGCACAATCGATCGTACCGTGTAAAGCAGGCTTAACAGCTTGGCACGGCCCTGATTCCATAGGGAGGCAAAATTGTCACTCACTGCGTCCAAGACAGCGGAGAAATTGTGACAGTGTCTGCAAGGAGAAATTTCAGTTACATTCTCCCAGCAGCTGCTCACTTCCAGTCACCAGCACAGTGGGAGAGGCTGTAACAGTCACCACTCACTAGATACTGAGCGCCCAGTAATCAACCCTCTTGTTCCTTGGCTGACAGCCTGTGAGCGGTAAGTGTTACTGTTTCCCACACTTCATCGGTAACTGTATACGAGCGGCAGCAGGGAAAATGTAACTTCATTTTCTCCTTGCAGCTGGGAATGTGACTGTTCTCCTTGTTATTTAATGGTGACTCTTCACTGAGGAGGGTTACCTGTGGAAAGGTCTCTACTCCGTTCATCACTCCGCACATCCATTTCTCCTTTTTCCATTGTGTCTGCAGCGTTCTGCATATTTTTTCCCTGAATTTCAAAGCTGTAAAATAAATAATGTAAAAGTCAGGGACAGAAGGAAAAGTCATGTGGAAGGTTCTAGATGGACGCTTCTGCTACCAGAGCCGTGTGGCACCTGAGACCAATCCATGCATGGCCTCTACGCCTCCTATATCCCCCGTGCGGCCCCAGAGTCAGTTCAGCAGGGATAGAAGCAGGCGTGGCAGGATCCACTTAGTGTGGTACATTATGACAATGGGATTTCCTTCATTGTTTTGTCTTCACAATTTGGATGCCCTAATGCTTATTTTTCCGTCATTTTATAATTGTTTTAGTCAACAATGTTGTATTTTTGAAAGCTTTCTTTTTAAGGTACATTAGTTTTATTCAATTTTTTTTCTTTAAAGGAGTTGTCCGACATAAGCGCAAACATTTTTTGTAAGCTATTCTGTGCTGTATTGTCATATAAGGCTACATGCGCACGCTGCAGTTTTTTCTGCACACAAACTGCAACCAAAACTGCACCTTGTCAGAGAGAGCCTGGAAATGTCCCAAAAACGCTTGAAATGTAGGTGCGTTTTTAGTGCGTTTTTTTCTCACAGCTTTTTTTGAAGGAGAAACGAAATATGATAGGAAAGGATAATGGATAGATAGCTAGAATACATGATAGATAGAAAAAATAGAAAGAATAGATAGATGGATAGATAGATAATAAGAACATATAGATTAGATAATAAGAAAGAACAGAAAGAATACATGGAAAGAAATAACAGAATAGCTTGATAGAGGAATAGCCAGCTTGGTTAGCTGTTTTTTTTTTGTTGGGGGGGCTGGGGGTAAAAATAACATGGGGTCCCCACATTTTTCATATACAGTACAGGAACAGCAGCAGCTGCAATCCTCAGCTGTCTGCTGTACCTTGGCTAGTTATGAAAAATAGAGGGGATCCCACACGTTGTTTTTTTTAATGATTTGATTTATTAAAAAAAATGACGTGGGATCCCCTCATTTTTTTTAATACCAGCCAAGGTGCAGCAGACAACTGGGGGCTGATAATATTAGGGTGGAAAGGGCCATCGTTATTTGGTCCTTTCCAGCCTAACAATAGCAGCCCACAGCCGCTCTAGAAGTGTCATATCCATAAGATGCGCCAATTCTGGAGCTGGATCCGGCTCTTCCCGTTGCCCTGGTGCGGTGGCTATAGGGGTAATAAGGGGTTAATGGCAGACCATAGCTGCCACTAAGCCCTAGGTTAGTGATGTTATGCGTCTATGAGACACCCCACATCACATCAAAACAGCCAAAAAAATCCTTTATTTGAAATAAAAAGCCACCCTCTTTCACCACTTTATTAACCCCCAAAACACCCCTCGAGGTCCGAAGTAATCCACACGAAGTCCCACGACGCTTCCAGCTCTGCTACATCCCTGTCCTGTCACAGCCAGCGCTCATACAGCATGGCTGCTAGCTGTGAATGTTGAGTGTGTACAGAGCCGCAGCGATCAGAATAAACTAGGGTGAATTCCTGACATCACAGCTATGGCTCCCGCAGTACGGCGGGTGTCGCAGCAATGACATCACGGGTTCACTGCGGTTCAAGCCTGATGTCCTCCAGCTGTCACAGCAAACCACCCGAGTGTCAGCGGTGTCATCACTCAGGTGTTTGCTGTCACAGTTCGAGTACTCCTCCGCTGATAGTACAGCACTGAAGAGAGTCGCTCTATGTAGAGACGTCCACCGCAGCTGTGATTGGTTGCAGTCAGACAGCTGTCACTCAGCATGGGGGCTCGTCTGACTGCAACCAGCCAATCACAGACGGGGGAAGGAGTCAATATGTATGAGGCTAATGAGCAGGTCCGAAAGAAGATGAGAGGCGGGGGAGCAGTGTGACAGCCGTGATCGGTGAGTATCTACTGCTTGGGGAGAAAGAGAGAGTGCAAGAGAGACAGAGAAACCAACACAGGCTCCGACATGTCAAATTCACTCCAGCATTGATTTTGTCATTCTGGAACTAAGTTGGTGAGCTGCGTTTCTGTTGACAAAACCGCACGTAAAACTCATGCAAAATGCACCAATTTGATAGCATGCATTTTTCCTTGCCTTTTTGATGCCCTCATTGATTTCAACGGGTGACAAATGTTGACAAAAACGCAAGAAATAATAAACATGCTGCATCTTTTTTGTCACAAACTTTTGACAAAAAAAATGTTGACAAACTGCAAGGTGCACATTACAAATCTGACTTCTCATAGACTTTGCTGGGAAGTCAGAGGTCAGAAAGTTCTGACAACAAAACTGCACCAAAAAAATGCAGCAAAAACGCGACAAAAACGCAGTGTGCGCATGTAGCCTAAATCACCCCTATATTTTTTTTTTGTTTCCTAACTGTTGTTCCTCTTGAATTATTCCTTCATTCTCTGCAGACAGGTTATTTACCTTCAGCTCAACCAAACATGAAAACTTCCTATGCCGAACCTCACAGTCAGAGCTGGCCCCACCCGGCCTCACTGTCCAGCCCCGCCCTCTTCCCACCCTCTGCACACTCATTAGGCTATGTTCACATTTCCGCTATTTAGTATCCGTCACAATCCACCGCTCTGATAAACAACGCAATTTGTTTGGCGGATTCCGTTGTTTCCCGTAGACTTGTATGAGCGTCGGATTGTGACTGATGCCATTGCGTTGCATCCGCCACGCAACTAATCAGTGGTGGAACGACTGACCATCGGGTGGCAGGAACGTAGCATGTAATGTTTTTTTGAGCAGCGGAATCCTTTTGATTTCACCGCGCATGGTCAAATCTTGTGTTTAATTATTCAAATCAATCTCTCTCGCGCGGCGGTCGAGCGATCAGCTGATCACCCGGCAGCCGCCTTCTGTGAGTGATCAGCTTATCACCCGGCAGCCGGCTACTGTGAGTGATCAGCTGATCACCCGGCAGCCGGCTACTGTGAGCGATCAGCTGATCACCCGGCAGCCGGCTACTGTGAGCGATCAGCTGATCACCCGGCTGCCGGCTACTGTGAGCGATCAGCTGATCACCCGGCTGCCGATTATTGTGAGCGATCAGCTGATCACCTGGCGGCCGGCTTCTGTGAGCGATCAGCTGATCATTCATAATAGCCGGGCCGCTGGTTAAACAGTAAAAAAAAAAGAAAAAGAAAAAAATAAACAAAACGTATCGTTGTTTTGCAATCAGTCACATCAGTTGTGCCACTATCTGCAACGCATCCGTTGCATCAGTCACACAAGTGATTGTGACAGATGCAAAACAACGGAAGTGTGAACATAGCCTTAGCTGTCAGTATTCGGCCCAGCACTGACCTGTTATCACTCTAGCATTAGAAATAACAGCCCCATATCGGGCTCTGCCCCCCCCCCACACACACACCGGGCTCTGCCCCCCCCCACACACACACACCGGGCTCCGCACCCCCTCCCCCCCACCGGGCTCTGCACCCCCCCCCCCCCCCACACACACACACACACACACACACACACTGGGCCCTGCAGCCCCTCCCCACACACACACACACACACACACACACACACACACACACACACACATCGGGCCCTGCACCCCCCAACACACACATCGGCCTCTGCACCTCCCCATACATCGGGCTCTGCAGGCTGCATACATATGGGGCCCTGCACCCCCCATACACATCAGGCCCTGCACCCCCATACACATCGGGCTCTGCACCCCCCACACATACATCGGGCTCTGCAGGCTGCATACATATGGGGCCCTGCACCCCCCATACACATCGGGCCATGCACCCCCCACACACATCGGGCTCTGCACCCCCCCACACACATCAGGCTCTGCACCCCCCCACATCGGGCCTTGCACCCCCCCCCACACACACACACACATCGGGCTCTGCACCCCCCCACACAAATCGGGCTCTGCACCCCCACACACACATCGGGCTCTGCACCCCCCCATACATCGGGCTCTGCAGGCTGCATACATATGGGGCCCTGAACCCTCCATACACACACATCCGGCCCTGCACCCCCCACACACATCCGGCCCTGCACCCCCCCACACACATCGGGCTCTGCACCCCCCCATACATCGGGCTCTGCACACCCCCATACATCGGGCTCTGCAAGCTGCATACATATGGGGCCCTGCACCCCCCATACACATCAGGCCCTGCACCCCCCATACACATCGGGCCCTGCACCCCTCCCCACACATCAGACTCTGCACCCCTTCCCACACATCGGGCTCTGCACCCCCCTACGACGCTCTGCACCCCCACCGTGTAGGGTATACACCCTTACCTCTCCTCGGTCCCCGCCGTTGCTCCTCGTTCGCCCGCTGTCTGTGCTCGGGACATATCAGCACAGTAGTGATGCCACCACTGTCCTGGACTGTCAGAGCAGACAGCGAGACAGTGATGAGAAGCAGCGAGGTGCTGCCTGTCATCTGTGCTTTCAAATGTATTAACATCTGTGATGCCGATACATTTGAACATGCAATCCTGAGCAGGGGGCCCGGTGCTGGAGGTGACCGCACGGTAGCCGCCGCCAGGCCCCTCCCCCTAGCTCACTGCCCCATAGCAGTGGAAGGGAAGAGTACGGAGTGTGGGGAGAGTAGGGGGGAATGTGTGGGAGGGTGTGGGGGAAGGGGGGTGGGGACTCCACGCACTGTACCTGCCCAGCAGGGCGACTACATGACGTCGACTGTTCTGCCCATCGACAAGGCAGAACATAAGCTCCTGCACTTGTCGTTGTGACATCACAGGAAGCAGCAAAATCACGTCAGGAGCCGTCACAAGACCGCACTGAGCCGGAGGAGAGGGGCTGACAGCAGGGCAGGTAGGTAGTTACTGTCTACTTATCTGCCCTAATGTAGCCCAATAGTGAAATAAAAAAAAAAAGCAAAATAAGCCGGATAACCCCTTTAAGAGGGTGAACAGAGGCGTACATAGAAATCATGGGACCCCATAGCGGAAGTTCTAATTGGTACCCCTCCCCCAAAAAATAAAAATGTAATTAATATTCAGCTGGGTCATATAAGAACCTCTCTCACAACTTTACAGCCCTTACAAAGTCATTTTCCTCCTAATGAAGCCCATTGATTCCCCTTTCACTGCCCCATAATGTATAATACCAACAAAAGTGTCCCACAAGCAGTGTATGATACCTCCACAGTGACTCCTCCACACCAGGGCTGAGGAGTCGTAAGAAAAACCTCCGACTCCTCAATTTCACTGATTCCAAGTCTGACTCCACGATTCCCTCATACAGTTCACACCAGAAGTTTCCATCCACTATCTATATAGACACATCTGCAGGTTTTTCCCTCCGCGCTCTATACAGACACATCTGCAGGTTTTTCCCTCTGCTCTCTAAACAGACACATCTGCAGGTTTTTCTCACTATATGACATGAAATCAGAATAAATCTTTCCCGTTTTAGGTCGTCTAGGAACCAAAATTATTTCTATTTGCCAAATGCCGGAATAATGGGAGAGAGAGGGAATGTCATACACAGGCTCCCCCTGATGTCATTACGCCTATCAGGGGCCCACAGCTGCAGAGCAAGTGCGGAACAGGGAGCCAGTGGCCATCTGCTCCTCAATGCTGTTTAACCTGCATCCGAGGAAATAGTAATGGCCCCCATCACTCACAGGCCTGGTCGTTGTGCCCCTGCATAAATTACACCATATACATGACACACACATAGATACTATATGAAAGATAGATAGATGGATACATTAGATAGATGGATGCAGGGTCAGACTGGGGTGTCTGGGGTCCAAAGGAGGAGGTAACTCTAGGGCCCACACCAACTATATGCAAATACCTGCAGGAGCCCCCACACAGCCTCCTACGCACGGCAGGAGCCCCCCCACACAGCCTCCTGTTCACGGCAGGAGCCCCTCCACACAGCCTCCTGTTCACGGCAGGAGACCCTCCACACAGCCTCCTACGCACGGCAGAAGCCCCCCCACACAGCCTCCTGTTCACGGCAGGAGCCCCCCCACACAGCCTCCTGTGCACGGCAGGAGCCCCCCCACACAGCCTCCTGTGCACGGCAGGAGCCCCCCCACACAGCCTCCTGTGCACGGCAGGAGCCCCCCCACACAGCCTCCTGTGCACGGCAGGAGCCCCCACACAGCCTCCTATGCACGGCAGGAGCCCCCACACAGCCTTCTATGCACAGCAGGAGCCCCCACACAGCCCCCTACGCACGGCAGGAGCCCTCCCACACAGCCTCCTGTTCACGGCAGGAGCCCCTCCACACAGCCTCCTGTTCACCGCAGGAGACCCTCCACACAGCCTCCTAAGCACGTCAGAAGCCCCCCCACACAGCCTCCTGTTCACGGCAGGAGCCCCCCCACACAGCCTCCTGTTCACGGCAGGAGCCCCCCCACACAGCCTCCTGTGCACGGCAGGAGCCCCCCCACACAGCCTCCTACGCACGGCAGGAGCCCCCACACAGCCTTCTATGCACAGCAGGAGCCTCCACACATCCTCCTATGCACACAAAAAAAATTACACTTACCTAATCCCGATTCCCAATACCGAAGCCTCCGTCTCCTCTTCTATGGCGGCCTGCAGAGACAGTGCTATGCAATGACTTCACCGCGCTGTACTCGTGACACGATGACATCTCCTAAGCCATAGACCTGTAGCGGTTTGCAACTTAGGAGACGGGCAATGATAGAGCATGGAACTCTTGCTCTGTTACAGGATTGGACTGTATTGGGGGCAATGTGGCGCTAAAACAGTTCAATGTGGTAGTGGCAGAAGATTCAGGGCTGCAGGCAAGAAGTTCGGAGCCGGAGCCCCGAGTCTTGGATACCAGCAACGCCCCTGACGCCGGGTCCCTTCTGTGTCCAGTTTGGGGGCGCACCGGGGCATTGGCTGTGTCTGTGCACCAGATTGATGCCTAATAGATGATAGACAGATAATAGGATGGATGTATAAATAGACAGATACAGATAGAATGTATACACAGAAACACAGCTACATATTGCACACTATACAGGACAAACATATCTTATACATGACACAGACAGACGGCACATAATACATGATTCACATTACACTCACCGCCTTCCTGGCCTCCTGGAGTTTAGAGGGTCTTTAGAAGCAGCTTCTCCAGCTGCAGTCGTGCAGGCGGCCCTACCCACACTCTCTGGTGAAGACGGGAGAAGACAGGACGCAGAGCACACAGGATGAGAGGGCGCCCTCTGCTGGAGCCTGTGCACCGCAGGAGCAGCAAATGAAAGTAAATTGATGCTCCCTCCAGCACCCCCTGTGCTGTCTGCTGGTTGGACCCCTGTGCGACCGAACTAATCGCACATACCTAAAGCCGGCCATTAATGTAACCCCCATATTCCGCTATATATAATGCACACCCATTAGCTCTCCATTTAGTATAATGGGCTTCACACTGCCTTCCATATATTACTATATATTATAATGCACCCCATAGTCTTCCATATATAATACATACCCATATTCCTTCATATATTGTAATACACCCCATAGTCCTCAATATAGTATAATTCAGCCCTCATAGTCCTCTATATATTACAATGCACTCTTCATATATTATAATGCATCCCTATAGTCCGCCATATAATATAATGTAACCACCATAGTCCTCCATATCGTGTAATGCACCCACCATAGTCCTCCATATCGTGTAATGCACCCACTATAATCCTCCACATAGTATCATGGCCATTGGCCACCAATGTACTAATTCCTTTATGTATAAAAAAAAGGAAGACAAACCTCTCCTCTTTCCCGCACTGCTCCAGTCTCTGCAGTGGTGCGTGCTCTGCAGCTCTGCACATCTCAGCACAGCGGGCACACAGTAGTGATGTCATCGCGCCCCCCTGTGCTGAGACGTCAGATCTCAGACACCGAAGCAGAACGATGGAGGAGGAAGCAGAGAGCTCCATCTTTCATCATTGCTTTCAACTGTGGCGACATCTGCAATGCTGAGCAGGGGAACGAGCGGTGCCAGCGCTGACAATACTCCCCCCCCCCCGATCTCTGCTTTATGTTATACCACACTGGGCGGCTGCAAAAACATCAAAAAGCTGTTTCAAATGTATAATTTTTTTTGTTTTCTTTGGATTTTTTGTATGAAACATTTTTTTGATTTATATAAAACCTTTCTGATCTTATTCACTTTCTTTTCTCCCAGTTTGGGGTGTTGAGTAGAGATGAGGGAACCTGTGAAAGTTCGGTTCGGCGGCAGCAGTCGTACCTCCATTAGTTGGAAATTGACCCGAAACCCAATGGAAGTCACTGATTGGCCGTTCGAGTCTCCGCCAACATAATGCCAGCCATAAGCAGAATACTTCCGGGAGAGGGTGGACGGGGTTTTTCCATTTTTGTTTTTTACAAGGGGGGGGGGCACACATTACATGTGATCACGCTGGTTTTACCCCCAGTGTGAGTAGATTAAACACTGCAAAAGGCTTGCACCGGGCTGAGCACCGAGCGTACCTGAGCACAGCGATGCTGGCGTCATTGCTCAGCTTACACAAAGCATCTAAACTATTTTTTTTAAAAATTGGCATTTGGCTCAAAAAAAAACGAACATTGAACATCGGGATCACTCATCTCTAGTCCTGAGATCCTCTGCTCGCTGATATAATACACTGGGCTCTGTATTGTGATTATTTGTCCATCAGTGTAGACGTCGTATGTGCACACACCGCTTCATAGACTCCGTCGAGTGCGACCATGCTACGGTGCTCGGTACAAGAATTTTGATGCTCGGACGGGATTGATTTGTTTACTGAGTATAGTGGAAGTCAATGGGGAACGCAAGCATTTTTCATAGTTAACAGAGATAGACAGATATATATAATCTAATATATAAAGCTCAGTGCATGTATGTATGTATGTGTGTATGTCCGCTAAAGCACCGTCGCATTTACAATTACGAAATTTTGCACAGACGCCTCATTGGACCCAGGGAGCGTCGTAGAATATGTTTTGACAGAAAAATATAACCCCGTGCTTTACAGTTAGTCTCTAAAATCCTGCCGCCATTAAACTGAATGGAGGTGGGAGCTATAGGTTATTAATAGCAACTGTCAGTGGTTGCTATAGGAACAAAATAAACTGTTAAGGGTATTTTACATGCTGCGACATCACTAGCGATCTCGTTAGCGATGTGAAATTCTAGATCGCACATGCGTAAAATGACCTATGTGCGATCCGAAAGATCGCACTTGCGATCTAGAATTTCACATCGCTAACGAGATCGCTAGTGATGTCGCAGCATGTAAAGTATCCTTTAGTTGAAGTTTATGCGTGAGGTAATATGATGACGGTTGAGAGATGTATAGAGAGACAGAAAAAGACAGCCCGGGCAAAGAGACAGCCCGGGCAAAGAGACAGCCCGGGCAAAGAGACAGCCCGGGCAAAGAGACAGACAGACAGACACACACACATAGAGACAGACACAGAGATGGAGACAGATAGACTGATACAAATACAGACAGAGATAGAAATAGTCAGACAGAGACATAGACACAGACAGACAAGGAAAGAGACAGACAGAGACTGGGAGAGAGACAAAAAGACAGTTACTATCCCGGGCAACGCCAGGTTACTACAGCTAGTCTAATATATAAAGGTGTGTGTGTGTGTGTGTGTGTGTCCAGGATTGGCATCTGCACCGTCGCAGCTACAGCCACAAAATTTTGCACACTCACACGTCTGGACCCAGAGAGTGTCACAGGCTATGTTGTAAGGCAAAATTTTAAACCCGCGCGTTACAATTTACCAATTAATTTTGCCCCTATCTACATAATGGGGAAAAAGTGAAACGAAGAATGTATCCGCACGGTCGCATTTACAATCAGGAAATTTTGCATAGACACCTCATGTGACCCAGGGAAAGTCGTAGACTATGTTTTGACAGAAAAATGTAACTCCATGCTTTACAGTTACTCTCCAAAAAACATGCCTCCATTAAAGTAAATGGAGCCTGGAACTACAGGTTATTAGTAGGAGCTGTGATTGGTTGCTATAGGAACAAAAGACATTCATAGTATAAGAAGATTATATGTGAGGCAATAAGATGTCTGTGGGGAGACGGAAAGAAAGACACACACCGGGGAAAGAGACGCACCGGGGAAAGAGACGCACCGGGGAAAGAGACGCACCGGGGAAAGAGACGCACCGGGGAAAGAGACGCACCGGGGAAAGAGACGCACCGGGGAAAGAGACGCACCGGGGAAAGAGACACACCGGGGAAAGAGACACACCGGGGAAAGAGACAGATGGAGCACATTACTTGGCCAATTTAGTTAAATCTGTGTGGAATATCTGTGGTGTTGAAATATATGTTGTGAAATGCTTCTATTAGCTTAGTTTTTGGCTTTTTTATAATTACATTTCTATCTGTTTTGTGGTTTTTGTGTGCAGAATACATTTTTGTTAATACCTTCTATTTTGTTAACAACAGTTATTAACCCGGGCGAAGCCGGGTAGTACAGCTAGTAGATATATAGTTAGATAAATAATAGTGATAAATAGATAATAGATAGATGAGATAGATAATACAGATAAATAATAGACAAGTAGACAGATAGTAGATAGATCACTGCACTGACCCTTTCTCCTGTGTTCTGCGCTGATCTTCGGCCCCGTCCTCCTCACGGATTTATACCAGCTGTCTGATAGATAAATGAGATGGATAGTTACAGTCATATGAAAAAGTTTGGGCACCCCTATTAATGTTAACCTTTTTTTTATAACAATTTGGGTTTCTGCTATTTCACTTTCATATATCTAATAACTGATGGACTGAGTAATATTTCTGGATTGAAATGAGGTTTATTGTACTAACAGAAAATGTGCAATCCGCATTTAAACAAAATTTGATCGTTGCAAACGTTTGGGCACCCTTATCAATTTCTTGATTTGAACACTCCTAACTACTTTTTTCTGACTTACTAAAGCACTAAATTGGTTTTGTAACCTCATTGAGCTTTGAAACAGACAGGTGTATCCAATCATGAGAAAAGGTATTTAAGGTGGCCACTTGCAAGTTGTTCTCCTATTTGAATCTCCTATGAAGAGTGGCATCATGGGCTCCTCAAAACAACTCTCAAATGACCTAAAAACAAAGATTATTCAACATAGTTATTCAGGGGAAGGAGACAAAAAGTTGTCTCAGAGATTTAAACTTTCAGTTTCCACTGTGAGGAACATAGTAAGGAAATGGAAGAACACAGATACAGTTCTTGTTAAGCCCAGAAGTGGCAGGCCAAGAAAAATATCAGAAAGGCAGAGAAGAAGAATGATGAGAACAGTCAAGGACAATCCACAGACCACCTCTAAAGACCTGCAGCATCATCTTGCTGCAGATGGTGTCAATGTGCATCGGTCAACAATGCAGCGCACGTTGCACAAGGAGAATCTGTATGGGAGAGTGATACGAAAGAAGCCGTTTCTGCAAGCACGCCACAAACAGAGTTGCCTGAAGTATGCAAAAGCACATTTGGACAAGCCAGTTATATTTTGGAAGAAGGTCCTGTGGACTGATGAAACAAAGATTGAGTTGTTTGGTCATACAAAAAGGCGTTATGCATGGGGGCAAAAAAACACGGCATTCCAAGAAAAGAACTGGCTACCCACAGTAAAATTTGGTGGAGGTTCCATCATGCTTTGGGGCTGTGTGGCCAATGCCGGAACCGGGAATCTTGTTAAAGTTGAGGGTCGCATGGATTCAACTCAGTATCAATAGATTCTTGACAATGTGCAAGAATCAGTGACGAAGTTGAAGTTACCCATGGGATGGACATTTCAGCAAGACAATGATCCAAAACACCGCTTTAAATCTACTCAGGCATTCATGCAACATTACAATGTTCTGGAATGGCCATCCCAGTCCCCAGACCTGAATATCATTGAACATCTGTGGGATGATATGAAGCGGCTGTCCATGCTCGGCGACCATCAAACTTACCTGAACTGGAATTGTTTTGTAAACAGGAATGGTCAAATCTACCTTCATCCAGGATCCAGGAACTCATTAAAAGCTACGGGAAGTGACTAGAGGCTGTTATTTTTGCAAAAGGAGGATCTACAAAATATTAATGTCACTTTTATGTTGAGGTGCCAATACTTTTGCACCGGTCAAATTTAGTTTAAATGCGGATTGCACATTTTCTGTTAGTACAATAAACCTCATTTCAATCCAGAAATATTACTCAGTCCATCAGTTATTAGATATATGAACCTGAAATAGCAAAAACCCAAATTGTTATAAAGAAAAAAGGTTAACATTAATAGGGGTGCTCAAACTTTTTCATATGACTGTAATAGTGATAGATTTGGATAGAAAATAGACAGATAATGAGATAATAATTAATATAGACAGGTCTATGATAGATGGATATGTGATAGATAGATGATCGATAGTAGAAAGATGGAGAGATATATATATTTATTCATTGATATGGCACTATTAATTCCATAGCGCTTTAAATACATTGGCAACACTGTCCCCATTGGGGCTCACAATCTAAATTCCCTATCTGTATGTCTTTGGAGTGTGGGAAGAAACCGGAGAACCCGGAGAAAACCCACACAACCACGGGGAGAACATACAAACTTCTTGCAGATGTTGTCCTTGGTGTTATCTGAACCCAGGACCCCAGCATTGCAAGACTGCAGTGCTAACCACTGAGCCACCATGCTGCCCAATGGATAGAGATAGACAGAGAATAGAGATAGATAGATAATAGATAGTGATGAGCGGACTGTCAGATACCCGGGAGGCAGGTCCATATGGGTTTAACATAAAAAACCTGATTCGGGCCCGGAATTGATCCCGGATATCTGGCCGGATGGCGGTCCCCATATAAGTCTATGGGGACCAGAGTCCTGTGCTTTAAAATGGTGGTAGAAGGGATAGTGTGATTGGAGCAGACACATTATGCTGTGAGTTTCCGCTTGGCAATAACCTCATTAACCTCATACAAATTCACTGCTTCTCCGCCCACTGCCAATCCCCACATCGCTGATTGGTTGCAGTCAGACGCGCCCCAAGCCTGTGTAACAGTGTGTCTGACTGCAATATATAAAAATAAAGAAAAAATTGGTGTAGCATCCCCCCGTATTATGAAGCCCAGTACAGATAAAGCATACAGCTACAGGCTGCAGCCCCCAGCCGTACCTTTACATTGGCTGTGAATTTAAAAAAAAAGAACTGCATGTAGCTTTTTAAAAGTATATAATTTTAAAAAAATCTGTGTGCAGCCCCCCCCTAATTTTGATACCCGGCCATGATAAAGCTCGCAGCTGGAAGCTGGTATTTCCAGGCTGGGGAGACTCTTGTATATTGGACCCCCCTCGGCCTAAATATAGCCTGTAGCCGCCTGGAATTGCTGGATCCATTATATGTGCCAGTCCTGGCACTTTACCCATCTCATCCCAATTGCCCTGGTGTGGACAAAATCAAGGTAATCAGGGGTTAATGGCAGCCCAGAGCTGCCACTAAGGCCTGGATTAGTAATGGGGATGTGTTTATGAGACTCCTCATTAATAATATGTAGGTGAAAAAAAATAAACACAAACACCAAAAAAAATCCTTCATCTGAAATAAAATACAAAAAAAGCACCCCTTTATTAACCCCCAAAACACCCAGGACCAACGTAATCCACACAAGGTCCCACGAAGATTGCATCTCTGCTACATCTGAAATCACAGCGTGTGGCCATAGAACATGGCTTCAGGCTGGAGTCACACTTGTGTATGACTCGCACGAGTGCAATGTCAGAAAATATCGCATTGGCCTCAAACCAATGTTAATCAATGAGGCAGCTCCGATCTGCGTTTTTGTCTCAGCTCCAATCGAACTAAGGAAAAAAATAAATGAATAAAAAAAAAACAAAAAAAAAAACACAGAATGCTGCGATTGCACAGGTATCTCGCGCGAGACTCTCCAATGCAAATCTGTGGGTGTGAGGAAGAAAAAAAAATGTCACACGGACCATCCTAGTGACATCCGTTTTTATGGATACAATTCTATCATGTAGCAGAAAACACTGCCCTGTGCGCACTAGAAAATGGAATATTCTTATGCAAATTCCGCACCCTCTGAAAGATAACCGCATCTGCGGGAAATAACGCAGCAAACCGCACCCGAAAACCGCATGCGGTGTAAGCGTGGTTTGTATGCTGTATTGCCGTGAATTTTCCGCAGGTTGTTCCCTGCGGTTTTTTACCATTATCTATGTTAAAAACTGCAGGTACCTGCGGAAAAGGAGTGACATACAAGGAGAAAAAACGAACGCAGCGTGCGCACATTTTATTTTTTTTTTTTTACTATAGGTTTTACTGGGAAATGACTGCAGAAAGGTTATGAACATTTTCTACAGCAATTCATGCAGGAAAACTGTGGCAAAAACCACAGCGTGTGCACAAGGCCTTAATGCTCCTATAAAAGGTCCAGTAAATGACTAAAGGGTGCTTTACAAGCTGCGACATCGCTAGCGATCTCGTTAGCGATGTGACACGCCAGATCGCACAGACGATCTGCCGAGATCGCACATAGGTCGGTTTTCTTGTAGCGCCGGTCACATGTGCCATCTGGCGTGTCACATTGTTAACGAGATCGCTAGCGATGTCGCAGCGTGTAAAGCACCCTTTAGAGCTGCTGAGAAAACAAACAGATTGCACACGGACAGCACAAGGATGACAAGTGACAAACAATCGTCCTAATCTCCGGCATGAGAATCGGACTGATTTTTCATACGCAAGTGTGACTCCAGCCTCAGGCAGAGAATGACTGAGCCGTGATGACATCACTCCGGTTACTTCAGAGACCTCTACAAAGACGTCCCAAAAGAAGGACTAAGCCAAGAACAGGAAAACAGAACATCAAAACTAAAGGCGATGGAGGAGAAAGTCAAACATTTCCTAAAACCCTCGATACACCAATTACATTAGGGGAAGCTGCAGAGAATCTCTTCCATAAGGTGTAAAAAAGCCAGTGATCCGGATGGAATCCCCCCAGAGATGCTGAAGTACAGCCCACCGGAAATACAAGCTGGAATGGTTAAACTGTTTAATATTGTGCTGAGTGCCGGCTTCTTCCCTCGTACCTGGAAGCGAGGGCCCATCACACCCATCCACACGAGTGAGGACAGGTATGACCCTGCCAACTACAGAGGAATACGTGTCAGCAGGAACCTGGGAAAACTGTTCACCAGCCTCCTGAACAAGAGGATCCTCAGTTTCTTCACCGAGCACAATGTCCTCAGCAAGAGCCAACCAGGGTTTGTGCCAAACCACCGCACCACGGACCACATCTACACCCTGCACAGTCTCATTCAGAACCACATCCACAAAACAAAGTACGTGAAGATAATGATATACGCCTGTTTTGTGGACTTTAAAAAGGCTTTTTACTCCGTGTGGCACCCGGGCTTGTTCTTGAAATTTCTGGAGAGCGGAATAGTAGGAAAGTCCTACGATGTCATCAAACGCTCCTAAAACGAGAACCTCAGCAGTGTGAGTGTGAATGTTAGAAGAATGACTTATTTCCAGCAGAGTCGAGGAGTCAGACAGGGCTGCAGCCTAAAGTGCGCTTTACACGCTGCGACATCGCTCAAGTGATCTCATTGGGGTCACGGAATTTGTGATGCACATTCCGTCGCTTTAGCGATGTCGTTGCGACACCTATGAGTGATTTTGCATCGTTGCAAAAGCATGCAAAATAGATCATCGGTGACATGGGGGTCCATTCTCAAATATCGTTACTGCCGCAGTAACGAAGTTGTTCCTCGTTCCTACGGCAGTACACATCGCTCCGTGTGACACCGCAGGAACGAGGAAGCTCTCCTTACCTGCCTCCCGGCCACAATGCGTAAGGAAGGAGGTGGGCGGGATGTTCGTCCCGATCATCTCCGCCCCTCCGCTTCTATTGGGTGGTGGTTTAGTAACGCTGCTGTGACGCTGAACGAACCGCCCCCTTAAAAAGGAGGCGGTTCGCCGGTCACAGCGACGTCGCAGGGAAGGTAATTAGTGTGACGGGTCCGGGTGATATTGTGCGACACGGGCAGAGATTTGCCCATGTTGCACAACCGATGGGGGCGGGTATCCACGCTAGCAATATCGGTACCGATATCGCAGTGTGTAAAGCGGCCTTAAGTCGAAGGCCCGCTTTACACGCTGCGATATCGTTACCGATATTGCAAGCATGCGTACTTGCCCCCATCGGTTGTGCGATACGGGCAAATCGCTACCCGTGGCGCACAACGTCGCTAGGAACAGTCACACTACTTACCTGCCTAGAGACGTCGCTGTGACCGGCGAACCGCCTCCTTTCTAAGGGGGAGGTGCGTTCGGCGTCACAGCGACGTCACTAAGCGGCCGCCCAATCAAAGTAGAGGGGCGGAGATGAGCAAGACGAACATCCCGCCCACCTCCTTCCTTCCTCATTGCCGGCGGGACGCAGGTAAGGAGATGTTCCTCGTTCCTGCTGTGTCACACGTAGCGATGTGTACTACCGCAGGAACGACAAACAACATCATTACTGCAGCAGCAACGATAATTGGGAATAGGGGGTTTTGTTTTCGTGACGATTCAAAATCGGTCATAGGTGTCACACACAACGACATCGCTAAAGCGGCCGGACGTGCGTCACAAATTCCGTAACCCCAATGAGATCGCTTTAGCGATATCGTAGCATGTAAAGCCACCTTAACGCTCTTTAGTATCTCCAGCAATGAGCGGCCACTGCTCTGAAATGTTCCACAGCTCCAGGCCTTACCCTCCATGACACTCAGGTGAAATTCTCTCTATGCAGATGACCTCCTGCTGCTGACACCAACTGAGAAAGGCCCCCAAGACCACCTACAAATCTTGGAGAAATTCAGCTCTACGTGTGCGCCACTGATCAACCTAAAGAAACCCAACACCATGGTGTTCCAGAAAAGAAAAAGAAGATTTGACCAGAATCCTTCATTTGTCCTAAACAGCTGCATTCATACAGGAACAGACACATACACCTACCTAGGCCTAGAAATTCACCAGTCAGGGAGCTTCAAACAAGCAATAGAGATTGCTATGCCATCCGAAGGAAACCATCATCTGAAGCCACCAGTGAGGGTCTGGCTAAAAAGCTTCAATTCCATCATCACCCCAATCCTCCTGTACAGGAGTGAAGTCTGGGGCCCTCACACTTACCCAGATTGGTCAAGGTGGGATTCCAGCCCAACAGAAATATTCCACCTGGAATTTAGCGCCTTCTCCAGGTCCATCAAAGCACCTCCAACAGCTCCTGTCAGGCCGAGCTGGGCAGATGCCCTCTACACCTAGCAGCTCTGAAGAGGGCACTGTCATGTCAGTCTCACCTACAGAATAACAATCCACACTCCCATCACCATGAAGCCCTGATACATATAGGTGGTCCAGATGAACCAGGACCCCTGGCACAGCTCTCCCAAACCCAACAGGACAAAATGACCAATCACAGCAGCCTGACAAAAGCCAGACTCAGGAAGATGGTAGACGAGGGCCAGGAGAGGTGTCAGTGACTGGAGGACCGATATCTACACCTCACAGAAACTGACCACGTACCAGAGACTACAGACTGACCCCATATCTGGAGAAACCACCAGACCCCAGAGACCGCAGGACTATGAGCCAATATAGACTCAGTGCCCACAGTCTAGCCATCAATTCCCACACAAGCAGAGCTACAAGCCCAGGGAGGACAGACTGTGCCAACACTGACCTGGAGGCCAAGGAAGGATGAAACCCACCTCCTGCTACACTGCACCAAACACTCAGCAGTGAGGGACACTCAGCAGTGAGGGACACTCAGCAGTGAGGGACACTCAGCAGTGAAGGACACTCAGCAGTGAGGGACACTCACTTCAGGAGACTATGATATCTTCCCGGGATTTCAGGTCCATAAATGAAGAAGAGAAAATATATATCCTGCTGAAGGAAGAAGAGACTGCAGTGGAGATAGCAGCGCGGTGTGTGAGCGAATGTCAGAGACCGAGAAAGAGAAATATGATAAGCCATGGACTTCTATACCCCATCCATCCTTCCTACAGTCCCCACCCCCGATGTGCCCCCCAACGCGCAGCATCACCCAGTGTAAGCCCCCCAATATGCAGCATCGCCCAGTGTAAGCCCCCAATATGCAGCATCGCCCAGTGTAAACCCCCCAATATGCAGCATCGCCCAGTGTAAGCCCCCAATATGCAGCATCGCCCAGTGTAAGCCCCCAATATGCAGCATCGCCCAGTGTAAGCCCCTAATATGCAGCATCGCCCAGTGTAAGCCCCCCATGCAGCATCGCCCCCTGCCCTGTGTAGCCCCCCATATCCCCCTTCCTTATGGAAGCCTCCACAGCCCTGTGCTGCAGCTTCAGCCCCTTCCCTGTGATATATACACGAGCTGCAGCCCCCAGTAGTGACAGGAGACACTTTTACTTCTTCCCCCAAAATCCAGTGTGACCTCAGCTCTATAAGGCTGGTTTCACACTACGTCTTTTTAACATCCGTTAAAAACGTTTTTTTAACGGAAGTACGGATCCTGTGCAAATCCGTTTTCATGTCAATGCATTTTCAATGGACTCCCGTCCACCTGCGTTTGCGTCCGTTAGACGTAGGATCCGTCCTTTTGCGTTATTTTAACATGTTTCAAAAACGCAACATGTAGCGTTTTTGAGCTCCGTCCAAGGACTGCAAATTGCTGGATCCTGACTATAACGCACGCAAACGCAGGTGAACGCAGGGACTGAGCATGCCCAGAACCAGATCGATCTCTGCTTCTGGGCATATATTCATTCTCTCTCTCTCTCTCTCTCTCTCTCTCTCTCTCTCAAATTCAAATTCAAATATGCTTTATTGGCAGGACCAAAATACAATTAGTGTTGCCAAAGCAAGAGAAATACAGTAAGTGTGGTGGGAGGGGATCAGGGTTATGGGGCGTTGGGGGGCACAATTTGGGCTCTGACAGTCCATTTAGGGGTCTTAGGTTCCCCTCAGCTTATGACATGTGGTGACATATTGGGCGGCGATCTCCACCATTGATTCCTCTTCCCCCAGTAGGAAGCGGAGTTTCATGTCCTCATCCATGGATGGAAAGCCCGGGCTATGGGTGGTAAATTTCTGGAAGTGGGAGCCCCTCACTGCTGAGTATTTGTCACAGTGCAGCAGGAAGTGTGCCTCGTCCTCCAGAGCCCTCTGCTGGCAGTGCTGGCACAGTCTGTTCTCTCGCGGCTTGTATGTCTGTCGGTGCCGCCCTGTTTCCACCTCTAGGCTGTGGGCACTCAGTCTGTACAGGCTCAGGGTCTGCCTGTCTTTGGGGTGGCGTAGCCTTTCCAGATATGGGGCCAGAGTGTAGTCCCTCCGCAGTGACCGGTAGATGGTGAGTTTCTGGGAGTTCTCTAATTCACTCTTCCAGTCCTCTATGTATTGCATCTTGCAGCTCTCAGAGATCTCTTTTATTTGGGCTTTTGTCAGGGTGTGTTGCTGACTTTGGCTGCCGGGGTTCCTGGCTTGCTCTGGGCTCCGGCTCAGCAGGGCTTTATGATGGTAGGAGCTGGGGTTGCTGTTCTGTGTGTGTGCCTGGTGTGATAGCGCCCTCTTGTGTATAGTGAACCATAAGGGGAATCGGCCCAGCTCTGCCCTACAGGCTATGTTTGAGGTGCTGCGATGGACTTGGAGGAGATATTTACAGAACTCCATGTGGAAGACTTCGGTAGGGCTGGAATCCCACTTTGTGTGGTCTGGGTAGGTCACTGGGCCCCATACCTCGCTGCCATATAGCAGTATAGGGGTGATGACGCTGTCAAATATCTCTCTCTCTCTCTCTCTCTCTCTCTCTCTCTCTCACTCTCTCTCTCTCCTCGTCCCCGGCTCCTAGCAGCTGCACACACTCGTCCCCGGCTCCTAGCAGCTGCATACACTCGTCCCCGGCTCCTAGCAGCTGCACACACTCGTCCCCGGCTCCTACCAGCTGCACACACTCGTCCACGGCTCCTAGCAGCTGCACACACTCGTAACCAAGATAAATATCGAGTATCCAAGGCCGATGTTTACCTTGGTTACCAGCGTCTGCAGCTGTCAGAAGCCTCCTCCCAGTCTACTTCCCCTCACTCCCGATCACATGAGTCCAATGCCCGCCCCTAAACATCCAGTGCAGGATCCTACAAAATAACATATGCGTTTGCATACGTTATTTGCTGTAAAAGCAGGATCCGTACTTCCGTTAAAAAAACGTTTTCAACGGATGTTAAAAAGACGTAGTGTGAAACCAGCCTTACTAATGAGGAAAAGCTGAATCTTCCCCACCTCAGGGTCAGGATCCGGTAGAGTCTAGATCCCAGTGGCCAGAGGGACCTCTGCTGACGTCACGCCCATGTGACCGGCCTCTTGTGTGGGAGGAGCCTGTAGTTCCCGGCAGTCAGTGCGCAGTTGCGGTACAAGCAGCAGGATGTTTCCCTCTTCTCTGCTTCTGCTGTTTCCAGCCCTGGGTGTGATGTAACAGGAGGTCATATCTGATGGAGATTATCACATATGAGCCTCAGGGGGAATAAAAAGGGATTGTAGGTCACCGTCTCTGGGTGCAATAGTGTGCAGCAGTAGGTGCAATGCTCTGTCTGGAGGAGGGAGGGGGGTTCCAATGCTCTGTCGGATGGAGGGAGGGGGTGCAATGCTCTGTCGCAGGGAGGGGGGGTGCAATGCTCTGTCGGATGGAGGGAGGGGGGTGCATTGCTCTGTCGGAGGAAGGGGGGGTCCAATGCTCTGTCGGAGGAAAGGGGGGTCCAATGCTCTGTCGGAGGGAGGGGGGGTCCAATGCTCTGTCGGAGGGAGGGGGGTGCAATGCTCTGTGAAGAGGAGGGATGGGGGGCAGTGCTTTGTCTGAAGGCTCTGTCTAGAGGAGGGGGAGGGCAATGCTCTGTCTGACTTGAGATACATCAGTTTGCGAAAGTATACAACCCCCTTGGTATTTTTTCGTGTTTTGCTACCTCACAGCCTTGAATTTACCTTTTGCGTTTGTTTTTCAGGGTTTACATCAGTTCATGTAAAGAACATGCCGTCAACTGAACATTTTTTTTTTTTTTGGTGAAGCAGACAAATATTTAAAAAAAAATAATCAGTGTGCATAACTATTCACCCCCCTAAAGTCAGTGTTTTGTGGAGTTTCCTTTATATGGCAATTACAGCTGCAGGTCGCTTTGGATAAGTCTCTGAGCTTTACACATCCTGGCACTGGGATTCTTGCTTCTTCCGTCTCCTTTATTTTATGGTTTCCTCTGACCACAGATTCTCCATTCCTCCGGTGAGCAGCGTCTTCTCCTCTGACCACAGATTCTCCATTCCTCCGGTGAGCAGCGTCTTCTCCTCTGACCACAGATTCTCCATTCCTCCGGTGAGCAGCGTCTTCTCCTCTGACCACAGATTCTCCATTCCTCCGGTGAGCAGCGTCTTCTCCTCTGACCACAGATTCTCTATTTCTCTGGTGAGCAGAGTCTTCTCCTCTGACCACAGATTCTCTATTTCTCCAGTGAGCAGCGTCTTTTCCTCTGACCACAGATTCTCCTTTCCTCTGGTGAGCAGCATCTTCTCCTCTGACCACAGATTCTCCATTCCTCTGGTGAGCAGCGTCTTCTCCTCTGACCACAGATTCTCCATTCCTCTGGTGAGCAGCGTCTTCACGTCTGACCACAGATTCTCCATTCCTCCGGTGAGCAACATCTTCATGTACAGATTCTCCATTCCTCCGGTGAGCAGCGTCTTCACTTCGGACCACAGATTCTCCATTCCTCCTCTGAGCAGCGTCTTTACGTCTGACCACAGATTCTCCATTCCTCCGGTGAGCAGCGTCTTCATGTCTGACCACAGATTCTCCATTCCTCCGGTGAGCAGCGTCTTCATGTCTGACCACAGATTCTCCATTCCTCCGGTGAGCAGCGTCTTCATGTCTGACCACAGATTCTCCATTCCTCCGGTGAGCAGCGTCTTCACGTCTGACCACAGATTCTCCACTCCTCCGGTGAGCAGCGTCTTCACGTCTGACCACAGATTCTTCACTCCTCCGGTGAGCAGCGTCTTCTCCTCTGACCACAGATTCTCCATTCCTCCGGTGAGCAGCGTCTTCTCCTCTGACCATAGATTCTCGATTCCTCCGGTGAGCAGCGTCTTCTCCTCTGACCACAGATTCTCCATTCCTCCGGTGAGCAGCGTCTTCTCCTCTGACCACAGATTCTCCATTCCTACGGTGAGCAGCGTCTTCTCCTCTGACCACAGATTCTCCATTCCTACGGTGAGCAGCGTCTTCTCCTCTGACCACAGATTCTCCATTCCTCCGGTGAGCAGCGTCTTCTCCTCTGACCACAGATTCTCCATTCCTCCGGTGAGCAGCGTCTTCTCCTCTGACCACAGATTCTCCATTCCTCCGGTGAGCAGCGTCTTCTCCTCTGACCACAGATTCTCCATTCCTCCTGTGAGCAGCGTCTTCTCCTCTGACCACAGATTCTCCATTCCTCTGGTGAGCAGCGTCTTCTCCTCTGACCACAGATTCTCCATTCCTCCGGTGAGCAGCGTCTTCTCCTCTGACCACAGATTCTCCATTCCTCCGGTGAGCAGCCATCTTCACGTCTGACCACAGATTCTCCATTCCTCCGGTGAGCAGCCATCTTCACGTCTGACCACAGATTCTCCATTGGATTAAGGGTAAGTTCACACACTGCGTTTTTTGACGCTGCATTTTTGTGCGTTTTTCCCGCAAAAAACGCACACAAACACAGCGTCCAAAAAAACGCATGAAAAACGCATGCGTTTTTGGCTGTGTTTTTATGTGTTTCAGTGAACAATGCCATTAAAGATTGTTAAAAAAAAAAAGGTCTGATGTCATTTTCTTCTTTAATATGTTCTTCATTCTCCACTACTGTAGTGTATGCATGAGCAGACAGCAGCTGCAGAACTACAAGGCTCAGCATACTCCATCCACTAGTGTATGCAGGAGAGCAGACAGCATCTGCAGAACTACAAGGCTCAGCATACTCCATCCACTAGTGTATGCTGGAGGGAGAGGCAGGGGGAGCAGAACTACAAGGCTCAGCATACTCCATCCACTAATGTATGCAGTAGAGCAGACAGCAGCTGCAGAACTACAAGGCTCAGCATCCTCCATACAGAACTGTATGCATGAGTTTTTTGTCCCCAAAAAAAAATTACGTGGGCTTCACCATATTTTTGTATGCTAGCCAGGTACAGCAGGCAGGTACGGGCTGCCCCAACCCCCAGCTGCCTATTTGTACCTGGCTGGGAACCAAAAATATAGGGAAGCCCCCTTTTTTTTTTTTTTTAATATTTTCTAAATTTCATGAAATAATAATTTTTTAAAAAAAAAATGACGTGGGCTTCGCCCAATTTTTGAGTCCAGCCAGGTACAACTAGGCAGCTGGGGATTGGAATTTGCAGTGCAGGGTGCCCAAGCTTACTGGGTACCCCCACTGCGAATTGCAGTCCGCTGCCACCCCAGAAAATGGCGCTTTAATAGAAGCGCCATCTTATGGCACTGTATCCAACTCTTCCAGCTGCCCTGGTGATGGGTGGCTTGCTGGGTAATGATGGGGTTAGGGGTAGCTGTATATTATCAGCTGGCCCTAAGCCTGAAATTCATGGTGTCACGCCAATATTAGACATGGCCACCATGCATTTCTAGTAAAGATAAAAATAATATTTTTCTGTGTGTCGTGTTTTTTTTATTAGAAATAAAACACAACACAATTAGTGACTCAATTTTTATTGAAATAAAGACCCCCCCCCTCCTTCCCCTTTGCAGTAATCCTTGGTCAAGGGTCCCGCGCTGTTCAATCCAGCTCCAATATCATCTGATCGGTTTGCTGGAAGGCAAAGCGATCAGATGATGTGTCAGGTTCAAGGGCGTGAATCACATGACACACCAGCTGATTGTATAAATGGCCTTTATACAATCAGCTGATGCATCAATGCAAAAAAACTACTCACTTTTGTGCAGACTCCCGTCTTTTCGCTGCAGGACCCGACGGTAATCAGCTGATTAAGTCACCCGACTGCATCAGCCGATCGTTTAAGCCGGCCGGGCGGTAACAAGCCGGCGTCACCGCTGCACTTATGCGATCAGCTAATGCGTCAGGTGACCGCATCAGGTGATCAGCGGCCGGTCCTGCAGCTATCGGACAAGCCCGGGAGTCTGCACACAGCCAGAGCAGGGATGGCGGTACCTGGAAGAGGAGCTGGGAGCGGATGTGTCCCGGGAGTCTGCAGACAGGTGAGTATGAGTTGTTTTGTTTTTTTTTTTTTCCTACTGTTCACGTTTTGATTTCACAGCTGCTTCCACCTCCCGCCCAGACATGGCACCGGACAGGAGCGGACATGGCGCCGGACAGAAGGTGGAAGCAGCGGTGGCGGTACCGGGAGGATTCACGCTTCTGTGTTTACTGACAGAAGGAATCCTCTTCCTGTACATGTCACTTTACTACACACCCCCTGCATTTATAGCTGTATTTTTAGTCATAGAAACGCACTAAAACGCAGCTATATTTGCAATTTGCGTTTTTCATTGCGTTTTCGAACATCTCATTGAACTCGATGGGTGGAAAACGCAGTGAAAAATGCAGGAATAATTGACATGCTGTGTATTTGTGGGCACAAAAACGCAGCAAAAAAAAAACGCTGTGTGCAGACAGCAAAAATGAAAGCTTATAGACTTTGCTGGGGAAGCAAAGCCATGCAGTTTTCTGAGCAAAAACGCACCCGAAAAACGCACTGTGCGCACATAGCCTAAGGTCTGGCTGTGACTCGGCCACTCCCATACATTTCCACGTTTCCCCTTACACCCTCCAGTGCGGCTTTAGCAGGAGCTTTGGGTCATCGTCTTGTTGGAAGGTGAAACCTCCGTCCCAGACTCATCACTAATCACAATAATCAATCATCATGATGATAATTAAAACTTAAAACTTCCGACCAACATAAAACGTTTTCCAAATGATGGTGATGTAAAGCCGGCAGCCGGGAAACGTCATTTATTAACCATGTGAGGTCTGACTGGATTAAATGGATAATCAATAAAAGTTTGGAAATTACTATTTTGTTGGTCTTTTTGTAAAAATGTTTATTTCTAAAAATATCAACTTAAATTTACCATTTAATAATCGAATGTGATAGAAAAAAATACAATCTCCAAATCACTGCGACATCTTAAAATATTGCAGAGTTATTACCACATAGTGAGCTATCAGATTTTGTCTGGTCACTGAGGGGTTAACAACATATTTGCAGGTTAATAGCATTTTTAAATTAAGGCTACTTTAACACTTGCGTTCAGCGCAATCCGCCTCTATGGAGAATAGCACAGTCCGTTAACGCACTGCGCTATTCTCCATAGACTTGTATTGACGACGCACCGTAACGTAAGTGTCAGCGTTGCATCTGCTGGACAACGCTGCGTCGTTATTTTCACGCAGCTTCGAGCGGAGGGAACGCTACATGTAGCCTTTTTTGGGTCGTTTAAATAACGCACCTTGACTGATTCCGTTAGAATCCGCCAAGGTGTCTAATGATTGTCTATGGTGGTGGATTCCACCGCTATGCGCTAAGCGGCAGAATACGCTCACTGATTCCGTCATGTTCTACTGAGCATGCTCAGCATGTCCATCAGAACGATCGAAATAGTTTAAAATTACTCCTGGTCTCTCTCCCCCCTCTCTCATACTCACCGATCATGGGCACGGCGCTGCACAGTTGTCACAAAGCTCCGGCGGCTTTTCCTCTTTTGAAAATGCCGACCGCTCATTATTCCATCTAGTATTCACTGCTTCCCCCGCCCACCGATGCCTATTATTGGTTGCAGTCAGACACGCCCCCACGCTGAGGGACAGCTGTCTCACTGCAACCAATCACAGCCGCCGGTGAGCAGGTCTATATCGTGCAGTACAATAAATAAATGAATAATAAAAAAAAAACGGCGTGCGGTCCCCCCTAATTTTGATACTAGCCATGATAAAGCCACACGGCTGAAGGCTGGTATTCTCAGGATGGGGAGCCCCATGTTATGGGGAGCCCAGCAGCAGCCCGGGATTGCCGCATCCATTAGATGCAACAGTCCCAGAACTCTACCCGGCTCATCACGAATTGCCCTGGTGCGGTGGCAATCGAGGTAATAAGGAGTTAATGGCAGCAGCCCATAGCTGCCACTAAGTCCTAGGTTAATCATGGCAGGCGTCTATGAGACACCCACAATGCTTAACCTGTAAGTGAAAGTAAATAAACACATACACCCTAAAAAATACTTTATTTGGTATAAAAGATAAAAAAAACTCGCTCTTTCACCACTTTATTAACCCCCAAATACCTCTCCAGGTTCGTCGTAATTCACACGAGGTCCCGCGACGCATCTAGCTCTGCTACATGAAGCTGACAGGATCGGCGGTAGAACACCGCCGCTCTGTCAGCTCCAGGCAGCAACTTAAGTGAGTTGCGCTGTCAGCGGGGACATCACTGAGGTAATGTGTGCAGTGATGATGGGTGCGGTAGTGCCTGCATGTGTGCGGTGATGATGATGGGCACATTATATTATGGAGCATCATATAGGACACATTATATTATGGAGTATCATATAGGGTGCATTATATTATGGAGTACCATAGAGGGTGCACTATATTATGGAGCATCATATAGGACGCATTATATTATGGAGCATCATATAGGGCACATTATATTATGGAGCATCATATAGGGCGCATTACAGTTAGGTCCAGAAATATTTGGACAGTGACACAAGTTTTGTTATTTTAGCTGTTTGCAAAAACATGTTCAGAAATACAATTATATATATAATATGGGCTGAAAGTGCACACTCCCAGCTGCAATATTAGAGTTTTCACATCCAAATCGGAGAAAGGGTTTAGGAATCATAGCTCTGTAATGCATAGCCTCCTCTTTTTCAAGGGACCAAAAGTAATTGGACAAGGGACTCTAAGGGCTGCAATTAACTCTGAAGGCGTCTCCCTCGTTAACCTGTAATCAATGAAGTACTTAAAAGGTCTGGGGTTGATTACAGGTGTGTGGTTTTGCATTTGGAAGCTGTTGCTGTGACCAGAAAACATGCGGTCTAAGGAACTCTCAATTGAGGTGAAGCAGAACATCCTGAGGCTGAAAAAAAAGAAAAAAATCCATCAGAGAGATAGCAGACATGCTTGGAGTAGCAAAATCAACAGTCGGGTACATTCTGAGAAAAAAGGAATTGACTGGTGAGCTTGGGAACTCAAAAAGGCCTGGGCGTCCACGGATGACAACAGTGGTGGATGATCGACGCATACTTTCTTTGGTGAAGAAGAACCCGTTCACAACATCAACTGAAGTCCAGAACACTCTCAGTGAAGTAGGTGTATCTGTCTCTAAGTCAACAGTAAAGAGAAGACTCCATGAAAGTAAATACAAAGGGTTCACATCTAGATGCAAACCATTCATCAATTCCAGAAATAGACAGGCCAGAGTTAAATTTGCTGAAAAACATCTCATGAAGCCAGCTCAGTTCTGGAAAAGTATTCTATGGACAGATGAGACAAAGATCAACCTGTACCAGAATGATGGGAAGAAAAAAGTTTGGAGAAGAAAGGGAGCGGCACATGATCCAAGGCACACCACATCCTCTGTAAAACATGGTGGAGGCAACGTGATGGCATGGGCATGCATGGCTTTCAATGGCACTGGGTCACTTGTGTTTATTGATGACATAACAGCAGACAAGAGTAGCCGGATGAATTCTGAAGTGTACCGGGATATACTTTCAGCCCAGATTCAGCCAAACGCCGCAAAGTTGATCGGACGGCGCTTCATAGTACAGATGGACAATGACCCAAAGCATACAGCCAAAGCTACCCAGGAGTTCATGAGTGCAAAAAAGTGGAACATTCTGCAATGGCCAAGTCAATCACTAGATCTTAACCCAATTGAGCATGCATTTCACTTGCTCAAATCCAGACTTAAGACGGAAAGACCCACAAACAAGCAAGACCTGAAGGCTGCGGCTGTAAAGGCCTGGCAAAGCATTAAGAAGGAGGAAACCCAGCGTTTGGTGATGTCCATGGGTTCCAGACTTAAGGCAGTGATTGCCTCCAAAGGATTCGCAACAAAATATTGAAAATAAAAATATTTTGTTTGGGTTTGGTTTATTTGTCCAATTACTTTTGTCCTCCTAAAATGTGGAGTGTTTGTAAAGAAATGTGACAATTCCTACAATTTCTATCAGATATTTTTGTTCAAACCTTCAAATTAAACGTTACAATCTGCACTTGAATTCTGTTGTAGAGATTTCATTTCAAATCCAATGTGGTGGCATGCAGAGCCCAACTCGCCAAAATTGTGTCACTGTCCAAATATTTCTGGACCTAACTGTATTTTATGGAGTATCATATATGACGCATTATATTATGGAGCATCATATAGGACGCATTATATTATGGAGCATCATAGACGGCGCATTATATTATGGAGTATCATATAGGGCACATTATATTATGGAGCACCATATAGGACGCATTATCTTATGGAGTATCATAGAGGGTGCATTATATTATGGAGTATCATATAGGGCACATTATATTATGGAGCACCATATAGGACGCATTATATTATGGAGTATCATAGAGGGTGCATTATATTATGGAGTACCATAGAGGGCGCATTATATTATGGAGCATCATATAGGGTGCATTATATTATGGAGCATCATAGAGGGCGCATTATATTATGGAGCATCATAAAGGGCGCATTATATTATGGAGCATCATAGAGGGCATATTTTATTATGGAGCACCATATAGGGCGCATTATATTATGGAGCACCATATAGGGCACATTATATTATGGAGCATCATAAAGGGCGCATTATATTATGGAGCATCATAGAGGGCATATTATATTATGGAGCACCATATAGGGCATATTATATTATGGAGCACCATATAGGGCACATTATATTATGGAGCATCATAGAGGGTGCATTATATTATGGAGCATCATAGAGGGCATATTATATTATGGAGCATCATAGGGAATATTGTATTATGGAGCATCATAGAGGGCATATTATATTATGGAGCATCATAGGGAATATTGTATTATGGAGCATCATAGAGGGCATATTGTATTATGGAGCACCATATAGGGCGCATTATATTATGGAGCACCATATAGGGCGCATTATATTATGGGCATCATATAGGGCGCATTATATTATGGGCATCATATAGGGCGCATTATATTATGGGCATCATATAGGGCGCATTATATTATGGAGCACCATATAGGGCGCATTATATTATGGAGCATCATAGAGGGCGCATTATATTATGGAGCACCATATAGGGCACATTATATTATGGAGCATCATATAGGGCACATTATATTATGGAGCATCATAGAGGGCACATTATATTATGGAGCACCATATAGGGCACATTATATTATGGAGCATCATATAGGGCACATTATATTATGGAGCATCATAGAGGGCGCATTATATTATGGAGCATCATACAGGATGCATTACACTGTATGGAGGGCTATGTGGGACACATTATTCTGTACAGAAGACTATATGGAGCACGCTGTATCATATGGGAGGCAATGTAGGGGGAATTCTAGTCTATAGAGGACTATATAGGGAATCTAGGTGGTTCAGTAGAATGAATATTACTTTCTAAGAGCTGCAAAGCTGGGAAACAATATATCCACCCCCCACCCTTACAGCCGTGTAGCTAATACCCATTACATTACAAGAAAAAAATGACTGGCTCCCCCCCTGGAGAACTACCAAAGAGGAACGGTGCAGGGATCAGGAAACAGCCGGACCGGGCTGCAGCCAATCACTGACCCTGAAGAGAAAGAAGGATCCCGCAGCCAAGTTCCAATTGAATTAAAAATGTTTATTTATTCAACAAAGATATAAAAGGCTTCTTCACTGATAATAATTCCAGTTTACATGGCCGGGGGGAAGAACGGACGCGTTTCAGAGCGACAACTCCTTACTCTGAGATCAGAATAAAGAACTGCTGCATGAATATTTCACTCTTCATTTGTGGACCTGAGATAATCGGCCACATACTGGAGAAGATTGTTTTTATCATGGACACGACATTATTTTGCTGGCAATATATTCAGGGATATTCTCAAATATACCCATTACATTACACCACTGCTCCCATAGAAGTGGACGGAGCGGCAGGGGTCACACATTACACCACTGCTCCCACAGAAGTGGACAGAGCGGCGGGGGTCACACATTACACCACTGCTTCCATAGAAGTGGACGGAGCAGGGGGTCACACTTTACACCACTGCTCCCATAGAAGTGGACAGAGCGGGGGGTCACACATTACACCACTGCTCCCACAGAAGTGGACGGAGCGGCGGGGGTTACACATTACACCACTGCTCCCATAGAAGTGGACGAAGTGGGGGGTCACACATTACACCACTGCTCCCATAGAAGTGGACGGAGCGGGGGGGTCACACATTACACCACTGCTCCCATAGAAGTGGACGGAGGAGGGTCACACATTACACCACTGCTCCCATAGAAGTGGACAGAGGAGGGTCACACATTACACCACTGCTCCCATAGAAGTGGACGGAGCGGGGGTCACACATTACACCACTGCTCCCATAGAAGTTGACGGAGGAGGGTCACCCATTACACCACTGCTCCCATAGAAGTGGACAGAGGAGGGTCACACATTACACCACTGCTCCCATAGAAGTGGAAGGAGCGGGGGTCACACATTACACCACTGCTCCCATAGAAGTTGACGGAGGAGGGTCACCCATTACACCACTGCTCCCATAGAAGTGGACAGAGGAGGGTCACACATTACACCACTGCTCCCATAGAAGTGGAAGGAGCGGGGGTCACATTACACCACTGCTCCCAAAGAAGTGGACGGAGGAGGGTCACACATTGCACCACTGCTCCCATAGAAGTGGACAGAGGAGGGTCACACATTACACCATTGCTCCCATAGAAGTGGACGGAGCGGGGGTCACACATTACACCACTGCTCCCATAGAAGTGGATGGAGTGGCGGGGGTCACACATTACACCACTGCTCCCATAGAAGTGAACGGAGCGGCGGGGGTCACACATTACACCACTGATCCCATAGAAGTGGACTGAGGAGGGTCACACATTACACCACTGCTCCCATAGAAGTGGACGGAGCGGGGGTCACACATTACACCACTGCTCCCATAGAAGTGGATGGAGCGGCGGGGGTCACACATTACACCACTGCTCCCATAGAAGTGGACAGAGGAGGGTCACACATTACACCACTGCTCCCATAGAAGTGGACGGAGCGGGGGTCACACATTACACCACTGCTCCCATAGAAGTGGACGGAGCGGAGGGGGTCACACATTACACCACTGCTCCCATAGAAGTGGACGGAGCGGGGGTCACACATTACACCACTGCTCCTATAGAAGTGGATGGAGCAGCGGGGGTCACACATTACACCACTGCTCCCATAGAAGTGGATGGAGCGTGGTAACTATGCTTCTGCTGTGATGACGTTACTTTGGGATATAAATCTGCTGAGATGTGGGTACGAGCTCTTATGGCTCCTGTATGTTTTATATTACAGAGGTGTAAAATGAATGGAAAGAGAAATGATTAGAAGCTGAACAGCACATCAGACTCTCTACGACCGTGGAAAGCTTCAAGAGGAACCTCAAGACCCACCTCTTCCAACAAGCCTACAACCTACAATAGCCCTCAGTCCAGTAGACCACTGCGCAACCAGCTCTGTCCTCACCTATTGTACCATCACCCATTCCCTGTAGACTGTGAGCCCTCGCGGGCAGGGTCCTCTCTCCTCCTATACCAGTCTGTCTTGTACTGTTAATGATTGTTGTACGTATACCCTCTTTCACTTGTAAAGCGCCATGGAATAAATGGCGCTATAATAATAAATAATAATAATAATAATAATAATAATAATAACAGATGATGCCTGTAATGAGGATCTCTGGGGGAATTGGGGACTGTAGAGAAACCTGATCATGGGAAGCGTGAGCAGGACATGGACGCTATAATGGTGACTGGAGCGGGGGGAAAAGCTGCCACAAGGCGCAAAGAGGACACTTCAAAATGGAAATAAGCCACTTTACTAACGGTAGAAAGTAAAGATTTTTCCAAAGCTCAGTTAAGGCTATGTGCACACGCTGCAGTTTTGTTTCTTCAGCAAACAAACCCATCCACTGGCCGAAAAAAACCCCAAAACACCTGCATGTCAATGTGTTTTTGGCCCAATGATGGGTACATTTTTTTTTCCAATTTTCCCTATATACAATGCAAAAACACAGGTCAGAAAGGCTATGGCTATGTGCGCACACTGCAGCTCTGTACTGACCACAAAGATGCACGTTTTTGGCCTAAAAAACGCATCCAAAAATCGCATGTTTTGCCGCGGTTTTGATACTGCATTTTTTTTTAAAGGAGAAACAAAACAGGATAGGATAATTGATAGCTCGAATAGATAGAAAAAATAGAAGAGATAAAACATAGAATAGATAAGAAAAAAACAGACTATATTCTGTTATGTCTATCGATAGAGGGATAACTAGCTTGGCCAACTGTTTTTCTTCTTTTTTTTTTCTTTTTTGGTAAAAAAAAAAAAAATAACGTGGGGTCCCCCCCATTTTTCATATCCATCATAGGAACAGCAACAGCTGCGGACTACAACCCTCAGCTGTCTGCTGTACCTTGGCTGGTTATGAATAATTGAGGGGATCCGAGGTTTTTTTTTAATTTTTTAAAGTGACGTGGGGTCCCTCCCCCCTTTTTCTAAAACTAGCTAAGGTGCAGCAGACAACTGGGGGCTGAGGTTATTAGGGTGGGAAGGGCCATAAGTTATTTGGCCCTTTCCAGCCTAACAATAGCAGCTCACAGCTGCACCAGAAGTGGAGCATCCATTAGATGCGCCAATTCTGGCGTGGGCTCCGGCTCTTCCCATTGCCCTGGTGCGGGTTAATAAGGAGTTAATAGCAGCCCATTGCTGCCACTAAGTCCTAGATTAGTGATGGCAGGCATCTGAGACACCCATCACTAATCTGTAAGTTAAAGGAAAATAACACAAACACCCCAAAACTCCGTTATTTGAAATAAGACAAAAAAAGCCCCCTCTTTCACCATTTTATTAACCCATAAAACAGTCCTCCAGGTCCGATGTAATCTACACGAGGTCCCACGACTCATCCAGTACTGCTACATCTGAATCTCACAGCAAGAGCCATAGAACATGACTGCTTGCTGTGAGGTTCAGGCCGCGACTAAAGTGAGCCATGCAATCAGTGGTGACATCACTCGGGTGATGTGCCGTCACAGCTGGAGTACTCAATCTGACCGGAAATCACATGAGTGACGTCACCGCTGATCCCGCGGCTCACTCCAGTTGCTGCATGGAGCTCACAGCGGGCAGTTTTGTTTTATGGTGCTCGTTGTGAACTTCAAATGTAGTAGTGCTGGACTTGTCGTAGGACCGCGTGTGGATTACGTCGAACCTGGTGGGGTGTTTGGGGGTTAATAAAGTGGTGAAAGAGGATGCTTTTTTGTCTTTTATTTTAACTAAAGGATTTTTGGGGAGTTTGTGTTTATTTACTTTCACTTACAGATTAGTGATGGGGGGGGGTCTTATAGACGCCTGCCATCAGTAATCTATGATTAAGTGGCAGCTATTAATTACTTATTACCCAATTGCCACTGTATCAATGCAATTGGGATGATTCGGCAAACTGATATTTTTAGGCTGGGGCAGCCTAATAAACAGGTCTCCCCAGTCTGAGAATACCAGCCCCCAGCTGTGGGGCTTTATTTTGGCTGGGTATAAGGGGACTGCACGCCGTTATTATTTATTTTACTACATGATATAGACCCGCCCACCAACGTCTGTGATGAGCTGTAGTCAGAAAGCTGTCATTCAGCGTGGGGGCGCGTCTGACTGCAACCAATCACAGCCACCAGTGGGTGGGGGAAGCAGTGAATATGTATTAGCCTAATGAGCAGCCCGGGAAGAAGAGAGGCTGTGGGAGTAGTAGCGGTGCTGTTGAGTGTGAAGTGCTGGTTCCTACCCCTTTGCGCCAGATTCTGGTTCCCATAGACTTTATATGAGGACCAGCATCTGGCCAGATACCATGGATCAATCCCCCACCGACGTCAAGTGAGCCGGCAATTGATATGCCAGTCCTCCAAAACGCAGGGACAAAACGCAGAAAGAAGTGACATGCTGCATCTTTTTTCTGCAACCAAAACTGCAAGGAACAAAGAAGCAACGTGCGCACAGCCTGTCTGAATTCTCATAGACTTTGCTGGGGGAAGGCAATTCATGCAGTTTTGGGCAACAAACTGCACCCAAAAATGGAGCAAAAAACGCAGTGTGCACACAGGGTCTAAAGATGGAATTGCTGCTGGTCAACTTGCAAGACCTGTCACAGTGGCCGGTGTGTAATGTGTGGCAGATGGACAGGAGGTGTGAGAACGGCCTCTACCGCACCACATCCTCAGCTCTTCATTATATTACCTGGCCGGTGTGTAATGTGTGGCAGATGGACAGGAGGTATGAGAACGGCCTCTGACCGCACCACAGCCTTAGCTCTTCATTGTATTACCTGGCCGGTGTGTAATGTGTGGCAGATGGACAGGAGGTATGAGAACGACCTCTACCGCACCACATCCTTAGCTCTTCATTTTATTACCTGGCCGGTGTGTAATGTGTGGCAGATGGACAGGAGGTATGAGAACGGCCTCTACCGCACCACATCCTTAGCTCTTCATTATATTACCTGGCCGGTGTGTAATGTGTGGCAGATGGACAGGAGGTATGAGAACGGCCTCTGACCGCACCACATCCTCAGCTCTTCATTATATTACCTGGCCGGTGTGTAATGTGTGGCAGATGGACAGGAGGTATGAGAATGGCCTCCGACCGCACCACATCCTCAGCTCTTCATTATATTACCTGGCCGGTGTGTAATGTGTGGCAGATGGACAGGAGGTGTGAGAACGGCCTCTACCACACCACATCCTTAGCTCTTCATTATATTACCTGGCCGGTGTGTAATGTGTGGCAGATGGACAGGAGGTATGAGAACGGCCTCTACCGCACCACATCCTTAGCTCTTCATTGTATTACCTGGCCGGTGTGTAATGTGTGACAGACGGACAGGAGGTGTGAGAACAGCCTCTGACCGCACCACATCCTTAGCTCTTCATTGTATTACCTTGCAGGTGTGTAATGTGTGGTAGACGGACAGGAGGTATGAGAACGGCCTCTACCGCACCACATCCTCAGCTCTTCATTATATTACCTGGCCGGTGTGTAATGTGTGGCAGATGGACAGGAGGTATGAGAACGGCCTCTACCGCACCACATCCTTAGCTCTTCATTGTATTACCTGGCCGGTGTATAATGTGTGGCAGATGGACAGGAGGTATGAGAACGGCCTCTACCGCACCACATCCTTAGCTCTTCATTGTATTACCTGGCCGGTGTGTAATGTGTGGCAGATGGACAGGAGGTATGAGAACGGCCTCTACCGCACCACATCCTTAGCTCTTCATTGTATTACCTGGCCGGTGTGTAATGTGTGGCAGACGGACAGGAGGTATGAGAACGGCCTCTGACCGCACCACATCCTCAGCTCTTCATTATATTACCTGGCCGGTGTGTAATGTGTGGTAGATGGACAGGAGATATGAGAACGGCCTCTGACCGCACCACATCCTCAGCTCTCCATTGTATTACCTGGCCGGTGTGTAATGTGTGGCAGACGGACAGGAGGTGTGAGAATGGCCTCTGACCGAACCACAGCCTTAGCTCCTCATTGTATTACCTGGCCGGTGTGTAATGTGTGGCAGACGGACAGGAGGTATGAGAACGGCCTCTACCGCACCACATCCTCAGCTCTTCATATTATTACCTGGCCGGTGTGTAGTGTGTGGCAGATGGACAGGAGGTGTGAGAATGGCCTCTGACCGAACCACAGCCTTAGCTCCTCATTGTATTACCTGGCCGGTGTGTAATGTGTGGCAGACGGACAGGAGGTATGAGAACGGCCTCTACCGCACCACATCCTCAGCTCTTCATATTATTACCTGGCCGGTGTGTAATGTGTGGCAGATGGACAGGAGGTGTGAGAACGGCCTCTGACCGCACCACATCCTTAGCTCTTCATTATATTACCTGGCCGGTGTGTAATGTGTGGCAGATGGACAGGAGGTGTGAGAACGGCCTCTGACCGCACCACATCCTTAGCTCTTCATTATATTACCTGGCCGGTGTGTAATGTGTGGCAGATGGACAGGAGGTGTGAGAACGGCCTCTACCGCACCACATCGTTAGCTCTTCATTGTATTACCTTGCAGGTGTGTAATGTGTGGTAGACGGACAGGAGGTATGAGAACGGCCTCTACCGCACCACATCCTTAGCTCTTCATTGTATTACCTGGCCGGTGTGTAATGTGTGGCAGATGGACAGGAGGTGTGAGAACGGCCTCTACCGCACCACATCCTTAGCTCTTCATTGTATTACCTGGCTGGTGTGTAATGTGTGGTAGATGGACAGGAGGTATGAGAACGGCCTCTGACCGCACCACATCCTCAGCTCTCCATTGTATTACCTGGCCGGTGTGTAATGTGTGGCAGATGGACAGGAGGTATGAGAACGGCCTCTGACCGCACCACATCCTCAGCTCTTCATTATATTACCTGGCCGGTGTGTAATGTGTGGTAGATGGACAGGAGATATGAGAACGGCCTCTGACCGCACCACATCCTCAGCTCTCCATTGTATTACCTGGCCGGTGTGTAATGTGTGGCAGACGGACAGGAGGTGTGAGAATGGCCTCTGACCGAACCACAGCCTTAGCTCCTCATTGTATTACCTGGCCGGTGTGTAATGTGTGGCAGACGGACAGGAGGTATGAGAACGGCCTCTGACCGCACCACAGCCTTAGCTCTTCATTGTATTACTGTCGCGGGCGGAGGAGGGGACGCTGCGCTCTCCCTTCTGCTGCTCGGGTCCGGCTGGCACTGCGGCCTGCTGCTGCCGCTGCTCGGTGGCTCGAGCGATGGGCCGGAGCCCGGGGACTCGAGCGGCGCTCCTCACCCGTGAGTGAAAGGGGGTTTGTTTTTCGGTGTTGGGGTTTGTTTATTGTCCGTGACGCCACCCACGGTTGTGGTGATTTGTTAGCACCACCGCTGCTCGGTATGGGGATCCCGGGAAGGATGGTATGTAGCAGCCAGTTGTTGTGTTGCCCCTCCGTGGGTAGGGGTTGGTGATCCCGGGGCCCAGTGATGAGGTGGGAGGTGCAGGGCTTGGTGGGCGCAGGGACGCGGGGGCAGCGCTGTGCCTTGCGGCACTGTGGTACTCACTCAGCCTGAGACGATGACACAGTTCGCGGTAAAACACACGGCTGGAAAGACGGTTCCCACGGACGGCTGCACTTGCTTTCCCCAGTAGGTGACGGTGACGGTCACTCTGTCCTGCACCTAAGTTTACAATGGTTGCGATGGGTTCCCACCGGTAACCCGCTCCCCGGCTTCAAGCTGGACCGAAGGAGCCCTACTTTGCCCGCAGGCGCTGGCCCTGAGAAACTGGTGCCCTGGCGGTGGCGGTGTCTCTCCTCAATGGTTGGACTGTTGCCTTCAATCGGGACTTAGTTGTTTGGAGACAGACGTCCCCTTCACTGACGGATTTGGCAAATTTACGGCGACTCCAAGCCTTGCCGGGGTCCGAGAGGCCCCTGCCCTGGTGCTGACTGTTCTTCGTATACTGCTCCAGACCGCCGGGCCACTACCCGTCCGCGGTCCTTCCAGCAACCTCCGAGCAGTCCCCCTCCAGACTGTCACTGCCGTTGCTGACCTTGCTGACCTGTCCTGCACACAGCCGGACTAACTTCAGGCTTTCTTACTGACACTTTTACTCTTTTCTTCTGTTTCTCTACTACTTCACTTCCACTTCACTTAGCTCCTCACTCAATTGTTTACTCCTTCTTGTCCAAACCCTAAGGCTATGTGCCCACGCTGCGGATTTACCGCGGATTTTGCCGCGGATTTGCCGCGGATTTACCGCGGATTTGCCGAAAATCTGCAGCAGCGGCACTTCCAAGCCATTTCAATGGCATTTTGGAAATGCTGTGCCCATGCTGCGGATTTTTCCGCGGCGGATTTGCCGCGGATTTTGATCCGGAAAAATCTGCAGCATGTCAATTATTGTTGCGGATTTTGTTGCGGATTTTTCCCATGCAAGTCAATGCAAGGTGTAAAATCCGCAAGAAATCCGCAGGTCTGTTCCCACAGGCTCTTTTTCCTGCGGATTTGGTGCGGATTTCGCAAACAAATCCGCAGGAAGTGATGTAGGATAGTTCAGGAAGAGGAAATTTCACCAGTTTGTAGTGTAGAGTAGTGGCAGTGTAGTCGTGTTGTGTCCGGACTCTGGATTGCCAGCTAAAAGCAGCTAGTTACAGGCTGCTTGCTTTTAGCTGGCAAAACAGGATCCCAGGTATTTTTTCACAATTCTTTTTTAAAAAAAAAAAAAGTGCTCCGCTGTATTTTCACTGTCCAGTTCGATGCAAGCAAGCAACTGAGGGCTGTGCTTCTCAGCGGGATAAGGCTGAAGCATTCTCAGTCCCTCCCGCTGAGAAAAACAGTCCTCAGCTGCCCCTGAAAATGGCGGCTCCGTTGTGAAGCGCCATTCACAGGTGCTGTACCGAGGCTCATCCAGCTGCCCTGATGCATTGGCTGGCTGGGTAATTACGGGGTTAATGCCAGTTTTCTGCAAACTGGCACTAAGCCCGAGGTTCATAATGTCATGCCTGTGTAGACACGGCCATTATGAACCTCCGTTTGGTACTAAAGAAAAGAAAACACTTTTTTTTTAAATTTTATTTGAAAGAAAAACACACACACATCCCTGATTGCCATCTTTATTACTCCCTGAATCGCCCGATGATAATCCATGACAACTCCGAGCCGGGCTCCGATGTGCACCCGGCTGACCCGGGCACTGACGTCAGCCGGTGACAGCAGCCGTCAGTGTATTATTAAATGCTGCACAGCTCTCTTCCGGCAGCTGGGAACGTCTGATATCAGAGCCCTGGTCAGCTGACTTAATTCGCGAGCGCAGGCGGGTCAGCTGACGATGTGCACTCATGTGACCCGGGCACGGACGTCAGCCGGTCCCAGCAGCCGTCGGTGTTCGAGATGCTGCAAAGCTCTCTTCCGGCTGCTGATACCGGCTGACGTCCGTGCCCGGGTCACATGAGTGCACATCGGAGCCCGGCACATCAGCTGATCGGTGTGCAGTCAGCTGACCCGCCCGCGCTCGCGAATTAAGTCAGCTGACCAGGGCTCTGACGTCAGACGTTCCCAGATGCCGGAAGAGAGCTGTGCAGCATTTAATACACTGACGGCTGCTGTGACCGGCTGACGCTGTGACTCGGGCTCAGCTATGAACTGAGCTGACCCGGCCAGTGAGTTCTGCCGCTCACAGCAGCCGGCAGAGAGCAAACCAGTGATTACAATTGTCCTGGATTAACCTCTGAGGCTTGGGAGTAATAAAGATGGCAATCAGGGATGTGTGTGTGTTTTTCTTTCAAATAAAATTTTTCAAAAGTGTTTTCTTTTATTTAGTACCAAACGGAGGTTCATAATGGCCGTATCTACACAGGCATGACAATATGAACCTTGGGCTTAGTGCCAGTTTGCAGAAAACTGGCATTAACTCCGTTATATTACCCAGCCAGCCAATGCATCAGGGCAGCTGGATGAGCCTCGGTACAGCACCTGTGAATGGCGCTTCACAACGGAGCCGCCATTTTCAGGGGCAGCTGAGGACTGTTTTTCTCAGCGGGAGGGGCAGAGAATGCTTCAGCCTTATCCCGCTGAGAAGCACAGCCCTCAGTTGCTTGCTTGCATCGGGCTGGACAGTGAAAATACAGCGGAGCACATTTTTTTTTTTTTTTTTTAAAATAACAGTGAAAGGGAACATGGCACCACATTTTTTGGCTGTAAGCTGCGGCCACCACCACCACTGGGTTATTATATACAGCCTGTTAAAATGCTGTATATAAGAGTGACTCGCCCACCCCAGGGCCATGGGGCACCCGGTGCCGGGCCGGACTAGTCCGGTGGTAGTCAGTGGTGGCTGGGCCCGGCTCCGTGGCCCTGGTGGGTGTCAGTTAAATATGGCTGATGACTTTAAGTTTGTGTTCGTGACGCCACCTGTGGTATGCGGCTACTAAGCCGCCGCTGCTGTGTGAGGCCTCCGGGATGATGTTGTGGCAGCAAGGATAGTACTGCTCCCCACAGGTGGAGCAATGCCCGGGGCACAGTTGGTGCTTGTAAGTGTCTATGCAGATGGAATAACAGAGGCAACTCCAAAGGTGCAGTTCAAGTTCTTTTACTCACAGTTCTTGTTACAGTTGTAGGGACCCTCAGACTGCTGGGACCACTGTCAGGGACCTCCGCCGTTTCTGGATGTTTCAGAGCGTGAAATCCGGTACCTTCTCTTTGTGTCTCTTTCTCTGCTGTCTTCACTAGCCCTGCCTTAGTTAGATGGACTTGGCTTGGCCTCCATTACAGCCTCCAGGCTGGGGGGTCACCTGTCGGCTGATTACCCCTTTTCTGAAGATCTGCTCTGGGCTCTGGCCCTGGGAGCTTGCAATTCCCCGGGCCTCGGTTTTTACTGTCTGGAGACTGTCTTTTCGCTCCTCCAGTCTCTAGGGACCGTCCCCCGTCGCAGCTTAATCACTCCACCGTTGTCACTGTGGAACAGGCCACCGCAGCCTGCAGCTACCCGTAGCGCCTCTGGGCCCTCGGCATCGGTACCCAACAAGGACTGCTCGTGGTACCTTACAGGACTACCCGCGGCCCTGCGACCCGTTCTTTTCTTCTCTTTCTACATGCTCACTCCTCACTCTCCCACTCCCTGAGCGAACTGACTAAACTTGACCTTTCCTATCTGTGTCTGCTTCCTGTGGCTCCTCCCACCTCCCCAGTTGCTAAGCTGTAACCTATGGGAGCAGGGATGGGTCTTACAGCCCCTCTCAGCATGCAGCATGGGAGGGTTGCCTGCCACTTTCCCTGGTCCTGTGTGTCCCTAGCAATAGGTGTAGTGTGAATTTACCATGGGACCGGAGTTCACTCTCTTCCTCTCCCAGAATGGGGCATCACACCGCAGATGGGGTGCAATGACCTGTGGCGACGGAAGCCTCAGGGGCGCCACAAGAGCACAGTGGTGTTGGCCGCAGCTTTTTACAAAAAAAGTGGCGACAGGTTCCCTTTAAACATTTCTGCCCCTTTATTACAAAATGGGAGAAGAAAGGAGGGTTGGGACAGGAAATGACATAAAGAGCCTTTTTTTTCCTTCAAAACAGACTAAGCTTTATTCAGAAACACAATAGAGTACAATGGACAAAATCCGCATCAAAATCCGCATCAAAATCCGTAACGAAATCCGCACCTATGCTAAGGTGCGGATTTCGGGGGAAAGCTGCGGATTTTGATGCAGAAAAATCCGCAGGTACTTTCTCCCGTGGACACATAGCCTTAGACTAAACATTGCTTTTCTGTCTGGAAAGTTCGGGCTGGAAACATCAGGCTGCATTGTGACCACGCCCCATCACATGACCAGTGACGTCATACCTGTCAGGAGCCCGTACATTCTAGCATCTCCCCTGTGCAGCGCGGACGGATCCTGACCCTGAGGTGGGAAGATTCAGCTTTTCCTCATTAGTTATAGAGCTGAGGTCACACTGGATTTTGGGGGAAGAAATAAAAGTGTCTCCTGTCACTACTGGGGGCTGCAGCTCGTGTATATATCACAGGGAAGGGGCTGAAGCTGCAGCACAGGGCTGTGGAGGCTTCCATAAGGAAGGGGGATATGGGGGGCTACACAGGGCAGGGGGCGATGCTGCATATTGGGGGGGTTACACTGGATGATGCTGCATATTGGGGGCTTACACTGGGCGATGCTGCTTCATGGGGACACATCGGGGGTGGGGACTGTAGGAAGGATGGATGGGGTATAGAAGTCCATGGCTTATCATATTTTATTTCTCTTCCTCCTTCATGGAGCTGAAATCCCTCACTGCTGAGTGTCCCTCACTGCTGAGTGTCCCTCACTGCTGAGTGTCCCTCACTGCTGAGTGTCCCTCACTGCTGAGTGTCCCTCTCTGCTGAGTGTCCCTCGCTGCTGAGTGTCCCTCTCTGCTGAGTGTCCCTCTCTGCTGAGTGTCCCTCTCTGCTGAGTGTCCCTCTCTGCTGAGTGTCCCTCGCTGCTGAGTGTCCCTCACTGCTGAGCGTCCCTCACTGCTGAGCGTCCCTCGCTGCTGAGTGTCCCTCACTGCTGAGTGTTTGGTGCAGTGTAGCAGGAGGTGGGTTTCATCCTTCCTTGGCCTCCAGGTCAGTGTTGGCACAGTCTGTCCTCCCTGGGCTTGTAGCTCTGCTTGTGTGGGAATTGATGGCTAGACTGTGAGCACTGAGTCTATATTGGCTCATAGTCCTGCGGTCTCTGGGGTCTGGGGGTTTCTCCAGATATGGGGTCAGTCTGTAGTCTCTGGTACGTGGTCAGTTTCTGTGAGGTGTAGATATCGGTCCTCCAGTCACTGACACCTCTCCTGGCCCTCGTCTACCATCTTCCTGATTCTGGCTTTTGTCAGGCTGCTGTGATTGGTCATTTTGTCCTGTTGGGTTTGGGAGAGCTGTGCCAGGGGTCCTGGTTCATCTGGACCACCTATATGTATCAGGGCTTTATGGTGATGGGAGTGTGGATTGTTAGGCTATGTGCCCACGCTGCGGATTTACCGCGGATTTTGCCGCGGATTTCCCGAAAATCTGCAGCAGCGGCACTTCCAAGCCATTTCAATGGCATTTTGGAAATGCTGTGTCCATGCTGCGGATTTTTCCGCTGCGGATTTGCCGCGGATTTTGATCCTGAAAAATCTGCAGCATGTCAATTGTTTGTTGCAGATTTGGTGCGGATTTTGGGTATAGAATGGGGAAAAAAAAAAAAAAAAAAATCCGCATCAAAATCCGCAAGTCGCGGATTTTCATGCAGAAAAATCCGCAGGTACATTCTACCGTGGACACATAGCCTTATTCTGTAGGTGAGACTGACATGACAGTGCCCTCTTCAGAGCTGCTAGGTGTAGAGGGAATCTGCCCAGCTCGGCCTGACAGGCGCTGTTGGAGGTGCTTTGATGGACCTGGAGAAGGCGCTAAATTCCAGGTGGAATATTTCTGTTGGGCTGGAATCCCACCTTGATCAATCTGGGTAAGTGTGAGGGCCCCAGACTTCACTGCCGTACAGGAGGATTGGGATGATGATGGAATTGAAGATTTTTAGCCAGACCCTCACTGGAGGCTTCAGATGATGGTTTCCTTCGGATGGCATAGCAATCTCTATTGCTCATTTGTACGTCCCTGACTGGTGAATTTCCAGGCCCAGGTATGTGTATTTGTCCTTTCCTGTGTGAGCGCAGTTGTTTAAGGTCTCTTTCACACGTCCGTCAAAATTACACTTTTTTTCACAGACGTGTTAAAGGTGCGTATAACCCTCCGTGTGCCGTGTTTATGGCACACGTGTGTTCTCCGTGTGCTATCTGCGATAACACACGGAGAACAGGAACTTTCTGCTCACCTGTCCCTGTCCCTGCTGTCCGTGGTGCTGATCTATGGTCTCCGGCTCTGCCGACTCCCTGCTGCTGCTGCTTCCGACCCGAAATGCAGTGAATATGCGATGAGCATAATGAGTGGGGGTCGGAAGCAAGTGCCAGCAGAGACAGCAGCGCTGGAGAAGGTGAGTGTAGAAATCCCTTTTAATTCACAGACACGTGTGTTTTCTCTGGTGCGTGTCAGATGGATCACATCCGCGCGGTCCGTGTGACACCCATGATGCCGGAGAAAAACTGACATGTCTACGTGTGGAGCACACGGGCACATGTATGCTCCACACGGTCCATGGCAAAACACTCACATGAGTGCAGACCCATTGATTTTAAAGGGTCTACGTGTGTCCGTGTCTCCAGCACGTGAGGAAACGGATCAAACTCGTACCGGAGACACGGACGTGTGAAGGAGGCCTAAGATAAATGAAGGTGCTGGTCCAAACTTCATTTTTCTCTTCTGGAACTCTATGATGTTGGCCTCCTTTTAGGTTGATCAGTGGCGCACACGTAGAGCTGAATTTCTCCAAGATTTGTAGGTTGTCTTGGAGGCCTTTCTCAGTTGGTGTCAGCAGCAGGAGGTCATCTGCATAGAGCAAGAATTTCACCTGGGCATCATGGAGGGTAAGACCTGAAGCTGTGGAACATTCCAGAGCAGTGGCCGCTCATTGCTGGAGATATTAAAGAGAGTTATGCGGGCGTCACACGGGACGATCTATCATGCGATCTATCGTCTGGGTCACTGTTTTCTTGACGCACATCCGGCATCGTTTGCAACGTCGTCCCGTGTGACACCTATGAGCGTCTGTAAACAAGTCGCTCATTTTTAAAAAATCGTTTATTCTACTTAGCGCCGGATGTTCATCCTCCCCTGGGTAGCACACATCGCTCCGTGTGACACCCCGGGAACGATGAACACAGCTTACCTACGTCCCGCGGCTCCCGCCGGCAATGAGGAAGGAATAAGGTGGGCGGGATGTTTACGTCCCGCTTATCTCCACCCCTCTGCTTCTATCGGCCGGGCGCTGTGTGACGTCACTGTGACGCCGGACGTCCCTCCCTCTTCAGGAAGTGGATGTTCGCCGCCCAAAGCGAGGTCACTCAGCAGGTAAGTACGTGTGGCGGCGGTTTAACGACTTTGTGCGCCACGGGCAACTAATTGCCCGTGACGCAAAAACGACGGGGGCGGATACAATTGCTCGTGCAATCGCACGATATATCGTACCGTGTGAAGCCCACATTAGACTTAAGGCCGCTCTACACGCTGTGATATCGTGACCGATATCGCTAGCGTGCGCACCCGCGCCCATCGTTTCTGCATCACGGGCAAACCGCTGCCCGTGGTGCACAAAATCGCGCGGACCCGTCACACTACTTACCTGCCTAGCGACGTCGCTGTGACCGGCGAACCTCCTCCTTTCTAAGGGTCCGGTTCATTCGGCGTCACAGCGACGTCACTAAGCGGCCGCCCAATAGAAGTGGAGGGGCGGAGATGAGCGGGACATAACATCCCGCCCACCTCCTTCCTTCCTCATTGCGGCCGGGACGCAGGTAAGGTGAGGTTCCTCGTTCCTGCGGTGTCACATATAGCGTCAGGAATGACGAACTATATCGTAGTGGCAGCAGCAACGATAATCGAGATTAGTGATTTTGAACGTTTTTGCGACGATTCAAAATCACTAATAAGTGTCACACGCAACAACATCGCTAATGCGGCCGGATGTGCGTCACAAAGTCCGTGACCCCAACGACATTGCTTTAGCGATGTCGTAGCGTGTAAAGTGGCCTTTAGGCTGTAGCCCTGTCTGACTCCTCGGCTCTGCTGGAAATAAGCCATTCTTGTATCGTTCACATTCACACTGCAGAGGTTCTCGGTTTAGGAGCTTTTGATGACATCGTAGGACTTTCCTACTGTTCCGCTCTCCAGAAATTTCAAGAGCAAGCCCGGGTGCCACACAGAGTCAAAAGCCTTTTTAAAGTCCACAAAACATGCGTATATCTTCACGTACTTTGTTTTGTGGATGTGGTTCTGAATGAGAATGTGCAGGGTGTAGATGTGGTCCGTGGTGCGGTGGTTTGGCAGGAACCCTGGTTGGCTCTTGCTGAGGATATTGTGCTCAGTGAAGAAACTGAGGATCCTCTTGTTCAGGAGGCTGGTGAACAGTTTTCCCAGGTTCCTGCTGACACGTCTTCCTCTGTAGTTGGCAGGGTCATACCTGTCCCTGCTCTTGTGGATGGGTGTGATGGGCCCTTGCTTCCAGGTACGAGGGAAGAAGCCGGCACTCAGCACAATATTAAACAGTTTAACCATTCCAGCTTGTATTTCCGGTGGGCTTTATTTTAGCATCTCTGGGGGGATCCATCCGGACCCCTGGCTTTTTTATACTTTATGGAAGAGATTCTCTGCAACTTTCTCTAATGTAATTGGTGTATCCAGAGGGTTTTAGGAATTTTTTTTACTTTCTCCTCCATCGCCTTTAGTTTTGATGTTCTGTTTTCCTGTTCTTGGCTTAGTCCTTCTTTTGGGATGTCTTTGTAGAGGTCTCTGAAGCACTGGAGCGAGATGTTGCCATTTTGGATATGGATGTTGTTATTCTTGCTCTTTGTGTCCATGTGTCTCCATAGTTCCCAGAAGGAGTTGTCTTGGAGGGCGTCTTGGAGTTCGCTAGGTTTGGTAGAGATGTAGCTCTGCTTCTTCCTCCTGAGGATGGGTTTGTGCTGCCTTTGTATGGTGTCATAGGCTTCCCTCAGGCTCGGGTGTTTGGGGTCTCTGTGTTTATTGTTTGAGGCTGTTCTCAGGGTCTTTCGTATGGCTTTACATTCTCTGTCAAACCAACCATTGATCTGCTCTTCTTTTGGTCTCTTGTAGTTGACTTGTGTAAGGTTGGACAATTTGGCCATGGTGTAGAATATTTTGATGAGGTCTTTTGCAGCTTAACTCGCTCCTTCTGGGTTAGACTTGTAGCTGTAGAAGTTATGGAGCATCTCTTGGATTTCGGGCCTGTTCGGAGCCTCTTTATATTTTATTGCTGACTGTGGTTTTCTGCCAGGTCACTCGGGTCAATGAGGTTACCTGCAATCACCGGTGGAGGATTGTGGGAGCTGTAACCTGAGTGATGTCATCACAGCTCAGTCATTCTCTGCCTGAGGCTGGAGTCACACTTGCGTATGATTGCGTCCAATTCTCATGCCTTAGATTAGGACGATTGTTTGTCACTTGTCATCCTTGTGCTGTCCCTGTACAATCTGTTTTTTTTTTTCTCAGCAGCTTTTAGTCATTTACAGGACCTTTTACAGGAGCATTAAGGCCTTGTGCACACGCTGCGGTTTTTGCTGCGGTTTTTGCTGCATGAATTGCTGCAGAAAATGTTCATAACCTTTCTGCAGTCATTTCCCAGTAAAACCTATGGTAAAAAAGATGTGCGCACACTGCGGTTTTTTCCCCTTCAGGTTCTTCTGCAGAATTTCTGCAGCAAAAATAATGTGCATGTCACTCCTTTTCCGCAGGTACCTGCAGTTTTTGCCATAGATAATGGTTAAAAACCGCAGGGAACAACCTGCAGAAAATTCACGGCAATGCCGCAACCAAACCGTGGTAAAACCGCATGCGGTTTTCAAGTGCGGTTTGCTGCGTTTTTTTCCCGCAGGTGCGGTAATCTTTCAGAAGTTGCGGAATTTGATTAAGAATATTCCATTTTCTAGTGCGCACAGGGCAGTGTTTTCTGCTACATGATAGAATTGTATCCATAAAAACGGATGTCACTAAGATGGTCCGTGTGACATTGTTTTTTTTCTTGCACCCACAGATTTGCATTGGCGAGTCTGGCGCGAGATATCTGTGCAATCGCAGCATTCTGTAATTTATTTATTTTTTTTCCTCAGTCCGATTGGAGCTGCCTCATTGATTAACTTTGTTTTGAGGCCAATGCGAGATTTTCTCATATTGCACTCGTGCGAGTCATACGCAAGTGTGACTCCAGCCTGAAGCCATGTTCTATGGCCACACGTTGTGATTTCAGATGTAGCAGAGCTGCAATCGTCGTGGGACCTTGTGTGGATTACGTTGGTCCTGGGTGTTTTGGGGGTTAATAAAGGGGTGATTTTTTTGTATTTTATTTCAGATAAAGGATTTTTTTGGTGTTTGTTTATTTTTTTTCACCTACATATTACTAATGAGGGGTCTCAAAAACACCTCCCCATTACTAATCCAGGCCTTAGTGGCAGCTCTGGGCTGCCATTAACCCCTGATTACCTTGATTGTCACCACACCAGGGCAATCGGGATGACCTGGGTAAAGTGGCAGGACTGGCGCATCTAATGGATCCAGCAATTCCAGGCGGCTACAGGCTATATTTAGGCCGAAGGGCCCCAATAACCATGAGTCTCCCCAGCCTGAAAACACCAGCTTCCAGCTGCGAGCTTTATCATGGCCGGGTATCAAAATGGGGGGGGTGCAAGCATATTTTTTTTAAATGATATAATTTTAAAAAAGCTGCATGTGGTTCTTCTTTTTTTTTTTTTTTTTTTTATTCACAGTCAATGTAGGGGTACGGCTGGGGGCTGCAGCCTGTAGCTGTGTACTTTATCTGTACTGGGTTTCATAATATGGGTTGATGCTACACTAATTTTTTTTTATTTATTTTTATATATTGCAGTCAGACACACTGTTACACAGGCTGGGGGCGCGTCTGACTGCAACCAATCAGAGACGTGGGGACTGGCAGTGGGCGGAGAAACAGTGAATGTGTATGACGTTAATGAGGTTATTGCCGCGCGGAAACACAGTTTAATGTGTCTGCTCCAATCCCACTATCCCTTCTACCACCATTTTATAGCACAGGACTCTGGTCCCCATAGACTTATATGGGGACCGCCATCCGGCCAGATATCCAGGATCAATTACGGACCTGAATCAGGTCAACAACAAACTTAGTCAGAGTATCGTACTGCAAGGATAGCTGTTGTGGAAAGTACAACCCTAATCTGGGTGCGCTACCAAACAAGATCTCATAGGGGCTCAACTTGTGGGCTCCGGTTGGGGTGTGTCTGATGCTGAACAATGCAAAGGGAAGACTCTCATGCCATGGCTTCCCTGTCTCCTGCGCTGCCTTAAGCATTTTTGCTTTCAGTGTCCCATTTAACCTCTCAACTTTCCCACTACTCTGAGGGTGATACGGGGTGTGTAGAGCCAATTCAGTACCCAAGGCCTGCCATATCTCTTTGGTCAAGTTAGCAGTAAAAGCAGGCCCCTAGTCACTTTCTATGGTCTCCGGGAGTCCATATCTGCACACTATCTCCGTGAGAAGTTTCTTCATCGTTGTTTTCGCGGATTGGTTCTTGACAGGAAACGCTTCTAGCCATCCGGAAAAGATATCTATCACCACCAAGACTTATTCAAATCCTCCTGAGTGAGGCATCTGGATGTGATCTATCTGTATGCGCTGGAAGGGGTACAAAGGCTTGGGTGTACACTTCTGAGGCGTCTTCTCCGTTTTCCCAGGGTTGCATCGGGTGCAGACCAGACATCCTTTCGTGTAGTTTGCTGCTGCAGTGGAAAATCCAGGTGCATGATAGTATTCTCTCACAAGATTGTGCATCTTCATCTTTGACTGATGTGTAATCCCATGGGCCCATCTGGCCACCATCGGGTAGAGAGCACGCGGAAGGCATGGTTTCCCTTTTTCCAGTATCAGATGTTTCTCATTCTGTACTGCTCCATCTAGGATCCATTTTTCTTTCTCTTCTTTCGAGGCCTGCCTCTGAAGAATACGGACCATGTCTTCCCAAGACTTTCCATCTTTCCCCTCTTCTTGTTCTTCAGGATTGGTTAGGGAGCACAACTTGGTCACTTCAGTGACGAGTGCTTGCAGTGCTGCTTCTTTGGCTGTTCTGTCAGCGAGGGCATTTCCCAGTGCTTCCTTTGAAGTTCCCCCAGTGTGGGCCTTGACCTTGATCACTGCGACTGTATCTGGCAATAGCAAAGACTCCATCAGTTCTTTAACGGCCTTGTGGTGGCGTACAGGTGTTCCATTTGTGGTGATGAAGTCTCTCGCCTTCCATATTGGTCCATAATCGTGAGCGATTCCCCATGCATAGCGGGATTCAGAGTAAATGTTCACCTTTTTTCCCGCCGCCATCTTGCAGACTTCAGTGAGAGCGCGTATCTCAGCTTCTTGAGCAGACAAGGATGCGGGTAGCGCCTGTGTCATCATCACAGCATCTTCTGTTACCACCGCTATACCCGTGCGAAACTGCCCCTCTTTATCTGCATATCTCGATCCATTCACAAAGAGGGTTAAGTCAGGGTCTTCTAAGGGTGTATCTTTCACGGTATCGAATCCAGAGATTTCCTGCCTCATGAGAGCAAGGCAATCACGCTGTGCTATGCCTGAGTCGACTACCTCTTCCACCAAGGTGTCAGAGGTGGGACACTCCCCCCCCCCCCCCCCAATGGGAGAGGGAGGAGAGTAGTAGGGTTAAGGACCGCACACCGGGAGATGGTGACGTTGTCAGGAAGCAGTAGGGAGCACTGTAGCCGCAAGTGACGAGCGGAAGAGAGATGTTTCGGCTGAGTCTGTGCCGGGATGGCAGTAATGTCATGCAGAGTCTTGATGTTCAACTGGTGACCTAAAACGATGTCAGAGGTCTTGTCCAACAGTAGGTGGGTTGCAAACACAGCTCTCATGCAGGATGGTGCTCCTCGGGCGACAGGATCCAGTCTGGCTGAGTAGTATCCAATGGGCCGCTGTCTTCCTCCATGGGAATGGGTCAAAACCCCAGTTGCATGTCCTGCTTTCTCCATGACGAACAGGCAGAATGGTTTTTGATAGTCCGGCAAACCCAGGGCTGGAGAGGAAGATATGATATTTTTCACCTTGTAGAATGCATCTATAGCCTCCTTTGTTAAACTGAATGGCTGATTCTTCAAGCATTCATATAAAGGCTCCATCATCAGAGAGGCATCCATTATCCACGGTCGACAATATGACGTCATCCCTAGGTAGGATTGCAGTTGAGTGTGATTTTGGGGAAGTGGTATTTGCTCAACGGCTGACTTCCTGTCTGCCGTTAGATGCTTAGCTTGATGCGAGATGCAGTGTCCCAAGAACACGACTTTTTCCTGGCAGATCTGGAGTTTGTTTTTGGAAGCTTTACATCCATTCAGTGCAAGGAATTGTAGTAGTGAGATTGAGTTTTCTTGGGCTTCCTCCAGGGAATCACAGCAGAGGAGAAGATCATCGACATATTGAAGCAGGACTACATTGGGGTGAGTGATCCTCCATGGTTCTAATACATCAGTCATTGCTTGGCTGAACATGGATGGGCTGTTCTGGGCCCCTTGGGGCATCACTGTCCATGTATACTGCTGGCCCTCATGGGTAAAAGCAAAAAGATGTTGACAATCTGCTCTTAATGGGACACTGAAGAAAGCATTAGCTAGATCCACTACGGTGAAAGAGGAGGCAGTAGATGGGATGCATGCCAGCAGAGTATGTGGGTTAGGCACTCTTGGCGTGTCCAGTACTGTGGCTTCATTAACTGCTCGCAAGTCTTGGACCATTCTGTAGGTGGCTGGTTCTCCCTTTCTTGTTTTCTTTTTTACTGGAAACAACAGTGTGTTGCAGGGAGATTTGTTGGTATGATTGTTCCATTCTTGAGATAGCATTCTAACTGATGAGAGATAGCAGCAGACTGTTGAATTGAGACTGGGTATTGTGACTTGCGGGGGAGTAAGGCTCCTGGTTTAAGCTTCACCTCCACTGGCTGGACTGGCAGTCTTCCAACATCTTCTGGACCTTGTGACCAGAGTATATCAGGGACCTGTGATAGCCAGGTGTCAGAGGTAGGCTTCACATCTTCAGATACACAGAAAAGACCGAACACTTGCGACACTTCATCCTGATCCAGGGGGGTAGTTAAAGGGAAGGTATCGCGTTTTTTTATTTTTGTATTAAAAATAGTGATTATGAAATCAAGTATTTCTAATACAAAATGAAAATCGCAGCTTATTTAGTTTTTATGTAATTCTTATTTTACTGGAGGCACTGGGGGCTGCCATGCTGGATTTGCCTTGTGTGTAACGACAGTAACTCCTTCCTTTTATGGCAGCCCCTGTGCATAGACTCTGATAGTCGGGCTCCGACCCCATGCCATACGTTACAGTGGGTGTCTGCTGTGACGTGGACGCGCCCCCTGGGCTGTCCAGAACAGAATAGAGGGAGGAGACCAGCGCCATCATTGTGGAGCTCACAGCGTGTGCTGTTTGCTCCACTTTACCCCTGTCACCCGCCGAAATGTGTGAGTACGGGCCGCCTTCCTCCCCTCGTTACCGTCTCCAATGACACCCCCCTCCCTCCGTTCTCCCAAGTCCCCGCTCTGCCCGCTGCCGCAGCTCACCCGGCTCTGCCCGCCGCTGGTGTGTGTGTGTCACAAGGTCCCCATCAGGGGTGATTGTGAGTGTGTGTTGGCGCTTGCGATGCTGTGCCGTGAGCTTCCAGGACCTGCGAGAGGATCACATGGGAGGCATGTGATATCTCCGGATGTTGTGAGTGTGTGCGTGCGATTGTACAGGTATGTGCGATATCGTGAGTATGTGTGAGTGTATGCGATCGGATATGTGAAATGTCGGCCGGACGCAGGGGAGGATGGCATGCAGCACAGCTGCCTGGAGCGCCCACCGGAGGTCACAGGGAGGAATGATGTGAAAGGTGTGTGTGTGTGTGTGTGTGTGTGGCACAAGGTCCCCATCAGGGGTGATTGGTATGTGTGTGTGCACGTGCGTGCCACTGCATGTGAGTACCTGTGTGTGTACCGGTGATAATGTCTGCAGGGTTGTGTATCTAATCCTATCCTGTGTGATACTATCTGCAGGGCTGTGTATCTAATCCTCTCCTGTGTGATACTGTCTGCTGAGCTGTGTATCTAATCCTCTCCTGTGTGATACTGTCTGCTGAGCCATGTATCTAATCCTCTCCTGTGTGATACTGTCTGCTGAGCTGTGTATCTAATCCTATCCTGTGTGATACTGTCTGCTGAGCTGTGTATCTAATCCTATCCTCTGTGATACTGTTTGCAGAGCCGTGTATCTAATCCTGTCCTGGGTGATGCTGTCTGCTGAGCCGTGTATCTAATCCTCTCCTGTGTGATACTGTCTGCTGAGCTGTGTATCTAATCCTATCCTGTGTGATACTGTCTGCTGAGCTGTGTATCTAATCCTATCCTCTGTGATACTGTCTGCTGAGCCGTGTATCTAATCCTCTCCTGTGTGATACTGTCTGCTGAGCTGTGTATCTAATCCTTTCCTGTGTGATACTGTCTGCTGAGCCGTGTATCTAATCCTCTCCTGTGTGATACTCCTGCTGTCCTTGGTGACACTTTAGGCATTTCTGGTCACCATGAAAATAGCTGTGCACTGTGTCCTTACATGTCATTCTCTGTTATCTGTTGTAAACACTCAGATTAGGAGGGGGGAGGCGCCATCCCACACAGGAGAGCAGACTCCGCCCACTTTACGGCAGGCTGTAATCTGAGCTTTTTATACAGTGGAAATTCAGTAGGATTTCAGAAGCTGCTCCCCCTAGTGTTTTTATCAAGTGAAAATATCAAACTTTTTAATTTTTTTTTTATATTTTGCACAATTAAAAAAAAAAAATAATATTTAAACAAAACATTTAAACATTATTACTTTACATTTTTTTCAGTTATTATTATTTTTTTTTTTTTTTTGACGATACCTTCCCTTTAACCCCTTCAGCCCCCGGGCACTTTCCGTTTTTGCGTTTTTGTTTTTTGCTCCCCTTCTTCTGAGAGGCGTAACATTTTTATTTTTCCATCAATCTTGCCATATGAGGGCTTGTTTTTTGTGGGACGAGTTGTACTTTAAATGAAACCATAAGTTTTACCATATAGTGTACTGGAAAACGGCAAAAAAATTCCAAGTGCGGAAAAATTGCAAAAAAAGTGTGATCATACAATAGTTTTTGGGATATTTTATTCACTGTGTTCACTATATGGTAAAACTGAGGTATCTATGTGATGCCTCAGGTCGGTGTGAGTTTGTAGACACCAAACATGTATAGGTTTACTTGTATCTAAGGGGTTAAAAAAAATTCACAAGTTTGTCCAATAAAAGTGGCGCACGTTTTGCGCCATTTTCCAAAACACGTAGCGTTCTTATTTTTAAGGATCTATGGCTCAGTGATGGCTTATTTTTTGCGTCTCGAGCTGACGTTTATAATGGTACCATTTTTGCGCAGATGCTACGTTTTGATCGCCTGTTATTGCATTTTGCGTAAAACTTGCGGCGACCAAAAAACGTAATTTTGGCGTTTGGAATTTTTTTGTGACTACGCCGTTTACCAATCAGATTAATTGATTTTATATTTTGATAGATCGGGCATTTCTGAACGCGGCGATACCAAATATGTGTATATTTATTTATTTTTTAACCCTTTAATTTTCAATGGGGGGAAAGGGGGGTGATTTGAACTTTTAGGTTTTTTGTTTTTTTTTTTATTTTTTAAAACTTTTTTTTTTACTTTTTTTTTTTATTTTACTAGTCCCCCTAGGGGGCTATAGCGATCAGCAATCCGATTGCTGATCGCTATCTGCTGATCACAGCTATACCGCTGTAATCAGCAGATTCAGTCACTTTGGTTTACCCTCTGCTCTCGGCCGAGGGAAAATGAAAGTGAAACATCGTAGCAGCAGGCGTCATCACATGACCCTGTGCTACGATGGCAACCACCGATAGTCACGTGATAACACACGTGACTTCCGGTGGGGGCGGCGGTGAGTAACAAACATGGCCGCGCGCATTTAAATCTTGCTGCCAGACTTTGGCAGCAAGATTTAAGGGGTTAATGGCCGCGGGTGGAAGCGATTCCACCCGCGGCTAGTAGGCACACATGTCAGCTGTTGAAAACAGCTGATATGTGTGCCGATCCACGCCGCCTGCCCGCGGCAGGGGGCGGGGCTTAACGGGACACGATCCTGGACGGATAGATCCGTCCAAGGTCGTGAAGGGGTTAAAGAGAGAAGGCCCATACACAGACATGGGTACAATCCTTTGTCTCTGGTCTCCGAGAGCCCATACGCAAACAACTGCAGCTAGTAACCCCTGATTACAGAGTAAAAGACCAAGACACCCTCTTTCAGGTAGCGAGAGGTGTTGAGATGAATCTAGCAGTGTCCAAGTCCACACCACGTACAAATGTGTTACTCGCACAGTCACCTGGAGAGGATCAGGGACGTAAGAAGTCTGACATCATCTGCT